>NC_080671.1:158290153-158315153 GCF_030247195.1 Topomyia yanbarensis
CAGTCAGGCCGTACTGACGCCGTAGGTCCTCCAGTTCTCGGCAGTTGCACAGCAGGTGTTCGACGGTGAACCGGGTGTTGCAGGAGGCACATTCTGGGACGGGCTCGCTGGAGAGTATTTTTTGTTCCCTCTGGCTATGTCGATCGGTCCAGGTGTCGGCTGAGCCTTTGATTTTTTGGGTGTGATTTCGAGAACTCCGCCAGTGGTTGGTGAATCCGTTCTGCAAGCTGGTGTTGAATTCCCTGATGATGTCAATGGTTGGAGTCTCATTAGGTAGCCGGGTCCGGGCCCGTCTGCCGATGAGGGCTAATCGGTCGGCATCTGTGTTACCCTTGATGCCGCTGTGACCCGGAACCCAGCAGATGGTGACCAGTGGGTCTCGAAGTGTCTCGATGGCCTCAACGAAGGGATGTTTGGAGGTCCCGCTAGCGACGTCCCTCAGGACCGAGAGCGAGTCTGCAAATATGACCGTCGGTGTATCGGTGGGTCTTTTGATCATTCCCACTGCAATGGCGGCCGCTTCCGCCGAGAAAATCGAGCAGGAGGGAGGTAGGCGGAAGGAGAGCCTGTTCCCCAAGCCGCTGATCCCCGCTCCAACACCTTCGTTCGCTTTGGAACCTTCAGTAAAGATTTTAGTGTGATGTGAATATCTTCGGTTAGCTGTCTATATTTAACTAGTATGCTGCTGGGGTGGTCGCCAACTTTTATAGTGCGAGCAAGGCTGTCGTCGGTGTTGGGTCCGGGGTCGTACCAGGCCCGCGGTCTCACCCGGTGTAGACGAGCGATGGGTGGGAGGTCGTTGCTGGTGAACTCCTGGTGCAGGTTGAAGGCGGTGGTGAGAAGGGGGCACTCGTCGCCCGAAGTTTTCTCCAGGAAACTTAGTGCTCTTCTGAAGGCCACCCTGGCTGTTTCCCAGCGGCAGGGTAGTACTCCTGCCTCTACACAGGCAGCTTCGGCCGTGGTACTCGGTAGTAGACCGGAGGCTAGCCGCACCGTTCCGTGGTATAAGGGCCCGAGGATGTCGGAGAGTCCGTCTAGGTTCCGGCAAGTCATCTCGATCCCGTAGAAGATTCTGCTGTGGATAAGAGATCGTCCGACGTTCAGCGCTGCTCGGCGGTTGTTTTCGGGGTGGTGGGGCGCAAATGGTCCGGACTAATCGTTTTCTGCACTGGCAGTCTTTTTCAGTCACCGGAAGTGTGGTATCATTGTCAGTTTCCGGTCGAGGACGACCGGTTCCTTTCGGAACGGAATTACTGTACGGTTGAGGCGGATTGGACGAGCGTTGGCTGGGTGATATGTGCTGCAGCAGTGTGTAATGGCGCACTTGGTGGCGGCGATGTTGAATCCAGTGGCGAGTGCCCATCGGCCGACTGCGTTGACGGCGGCCTGCAGAGATAATCTTGTGCGCGGGATCGTCTTCCCGAGGGCCACCAATATGATGTCGTCCGCTTACACGAAGACATAGACGGCCCCGGGTAGCGCGGTGAAGAGCGAATTCATCCTCACTAAGAAGAGGGTCACGGCTAGTATCGACCCTTGAGGCACTCCGTTGGCCTCGCGGAATTTGTCGGAGAGTGTGCCGCCTATGCATACCCGAAAGCGGCTGTTGGTTAGGAAGTTTTGGATGAAGACGCCTAGGTTCCCTTGTATGTCCCATCGTTGGAGTTGTTGAAAGACGCCTTCCCGCCAGACTGTGTTGTAAGCTTTTGCTATGTCGAGTATAATAATATCGGCGTGGATGCCTTCGGACTTTGCTCTGTCTAATACCTCGCCGAGCGAGCCCAGGTGGGCTCCGGTGCCGAATCCCTTCCGGAAAGCGAATTGGCGTGGGTCGAGTAGATTCTCGTCTTCCAGCCACGTGGTCAGTCGCCGGTTGACCATCCTCTCCTGTGTCTTAGTGGTGCATGATAGCAGGCGGATTGGCCTGAAGTCGCTCGGGGCACGAGTACCCTGGCATTTTTTAGGAATGGGGACTACGTGGGCCAGTTTCCATTCCTCTGGGAAGGACCCGCGTTCCCAGATAGTGTTAAAAGAGTCTAGGAGGGCTTTTTTGCCTCCGGGCGGAAGATGCATAAGCATCGGGTAACCAAGCCTGTCAAGGCCGTCGGACTTTCCTCATGCGTTAGTGAGAGCGACGGCAAGTTCAGCTCCGGTAAAGGGTCTGTTGTAGGTGACTGTGGAGTCTGGTGTGAAGGTCGTAGGGGAGGCTTCGTGTCTGCTTTTTTTCTGAGCGAATGCGACTGGCAGGGCTTTGTCAGCGGACAACGATTCGAAGAGGCAGCCTATCTTATTCGCGATTTCCTCGGGATCAGTAATGGTGGTGTTGTTGACCGCTAAAGAGTAGCCATTTTGTCGACGTTTGCCACTGAGCGCGTTGACCCATCTCCACAGCTCCGTGGTAGAGGAGTCCGTGTGGATATCGTCCACGAAGTTCCTCCAGCTGGTTTCTTTAGCCGTTTGGATTGTTTTCCTCGCAGCGCTTCGGAGTGTTCTAAAATTGTTCGCTCTTTGGTCCCGAAGCGGGTGATTGGGCGGTGTTTTTGTAAGGTGCGGAGAGCTTTCCGGCGAGCATTGACGGCAGCGGCCACTTCTGGATTCCATCAGTGCACGGCACGTTGTGGTGGTACCCCACTTGTTCAGAGGATGGTTTCTTTCGCTGCGTTGACGATAGTTTCTAAGAGTTCGACCAGTAAGTACGTACGGTCTCGATCAAGGTGGGACTGTATGGCAGCGTCTTAGGCATCCCAGTCGACGTTTACGTATAGCCAACGTCTTCGTCGGGTGGTTTTAAGTTGGAGGCGATTTATGCGTAGCACGATGGGGAAGTGGTCACTCCCGGTGGTATCGTTGGACGTGGACCAGCCGCATATCCCAGCGATGGAACTAGAGGCGAAGGTGACGTCGGGGGCGGAGGAGGCGTTGCCACGGATGAACGTGGTACTACCGTCGTTTAGTATCACGGCGTCGATTTCCTCGATGAGTTTGACGATCTCGTTACCTCGATGGCAGCACTTGTTCGAGCCCCAGGCCGTATGGTGTGCGTTGAGATCCCCCATGACGATGAATGGGGCGGGGACCTGGTTGATCAGGCTGGTTAGTTAGATGGATGCAATGGAGCAGCTGATGGGGGTTGATATCCTCCTGGCGACCGCTATTAATTCCGTGTTGAGGGGGAGGTGCACCGACAGGAGTTCCACCTTGATGCCCAATTCGATGGTTTGGTGGTTGTTGTTTCCTCTGACCGTCTCCCATTCGTATCTGTTTCCGAACCATGGGGTGGGGTCAACGCCGGTGTGCGAGTGGGTTTCCTGAATGGCGAGACAAAGTGGTTCGGTGCCGGCGATTATATTCTGTAGGTCCCCTAGGTTGTTCCTTAGGCCGTTGATGTTCCACTGGACGGCTAGCGTGGAATATTCTGAGCCGGTGCTGTTGGTCATCGAGACGCTGTTGAGACTGCGTGGCGGGCTACCTGGAAATGATTCGGAGCCATACGACTGGTCTTGGTGGGAGTAGGGTGTGGTTAGACTTACCCGGTGGTGATCTGGGCCCCCTGCACCAGCAGTCGCCGAAGGCTCGTCAGTAAGGGCCGGTACGTCCGCGGACAGGGCTGGTGCAGGAGAAGAGGCTTTCTCCCTTGATAGAAAGTCATCGGTTTCGTGCGCTTTGTTTGTGTTGAGGGGGTAATTTTTGTTGCAGTTGTTGATGGGTGGTCTGGCGTACGTCTCTTCCAATGACCGCGGGAGGTAGAGCAAGGGGTCCGCAGGCGTTGTGTCGGTAGTTTTTGTGCGTTGCGTTGCGGATAGGTTTTGGTATCGTTTTCTGAAGCGTGTGGTCAGCCAAACGTCGGCAGTTCGATCATTCCTTGAAAAAGAGTTTGTGGCGCTGAATTGTTCTTGTTGGTTGGAATGGTGATATGAACTTACCCGGGATGTGTCCGGGCCTTCCGCACCAGCAGCCGCCGGGGGAGCATCGCTGCAAGGCGGAACGTCCCCGGTCAGGGCCGGCACGGGGAAGTGGGCGTCACGATTGGTGACTACTGGATTCCTGGATGGTCTAAAACGTACCGGATGCCAAGAGCAACCGGGAACCGGGCTGAGGTCTTGTCGTACTCGTTGCTGTTGGTGAGTAGGAGTTTCCCGGCTAAGAATTCTTCCCGGTGATCCGCCAGGTGCGGGGATATCGGGAGACCTGAACCGGTTCTCGTTGCAGTGGAGCTGTTCGCTTAGTTTTCCTGAAACTGGTGTCATTTTTGAGATCAGGCGGGGAGATCGCCTACTCTGGGGCCCGGCAAGATGCGAGGCGGTCGTGGTTCCCATCGTTTGGGATTGCTTTGGTGGTGGATTTTCTGGATTTCTGTCTGGTTGGCCTGAGATGGATGGTGAATGCGCAAATCGAATGCTAATGGGGATGTTAAAGGTACTTCCCTGTTGGTGATCCAATGGTCCTGTGTCGACAGCCGCCGGGGGTGCGTCGGACGTATCCGGAACTTCCCCGGTGAGGGTCGACACAGGCGGGCTTTGTTTTATGTTGCTGTTGAATTCGTTGTTTTTTATTGGCATCCCCAGTTGCTATGATCGTTGTAAGGCTAGTCGGACATTACGAAAGATGCTTGGGGCATGGAGTTTTGCGTCGTTTCGATGTCTGAAATGTTCAAATGTCCGGATAGTGAAGGGTTCTTGTTGCGGGAATTCGCTCGGGTTGTCCGTTATTGTTTCGGTGGTGCTGGCTCTGTTTTGTTTCCGATAGGGCTTTGGGATTTATCTCCATCGCCTGCTCGGCTACGATTTCTTTGCTGCTTTCGTTCGTCACGAAGTCGAGGGTCTCGCTGTTGTTTCGCGGCTACTACGTTACATTCGCTCGATATCGTGGTGGTCGGGTTTAGTTTGTTGACGTTTCCCTGCTCTACTTTCGGTGAAGTGTTAGCTCTGCTTACCTCGGTGAGTTGTTGCTTGGCAATTCTAAGCTGGCGAACAGCCTCCGCCAGGTATTTTTTTAGGTTTAATATCTCATCGTCCCGGTCTTTAATGATGGATACCTCTTCCATGTATTTGGGGCACTCTTTTGCTCTTGTTGAGTGCTCTCCGCTGCAGTTTATACACTTCGAGACTTGGGTGCATGGGTTATCTTTGGCTGATGGGTGGTTCAGGCTGCAGTTCAAGCAAGTTTCCTTGTTGGGGCACACCCTAGTACAGCATGTACAGGGCGGTAGCACAGCATGGGGGATGGGTAGTATGGCCGGATGCTAGTGCGTACCAATCCGAGGTAAATGTAGTCGGGGAGGGTTGAGCCACTAAAAGATATCACCACCAGAGTAGTATTGCTCACTACTCCTTCGTGCAGCTTGGTGATCATACGCACTGCTGTGACTCCTTGACCTTTCAGCTCGTCAAGAAGTTCTTCGTTGCTCATGTCTTTAGTATCGATATCGTAAACGACACCATGAGTAATGTTGAGCGTGGGGTGAGAAACCACCTCAACTTTTTGCCCGTCGATCAGCTCGTTCAATATGCCTTTTTCGATGTCGTCCTTAAGACATAGCGGGTCCCTCTACCTTCTTTTGTGGCCGAAACCACCATTGTCGGATCGCATCCTAACACACGTTGTACCGATTTCAAAATCGTGAACGGGTTTCGTCAGTCGGGCATTGAAATCACCATCCAATGATTTTGCTCGCAGTAGCAGAGTCTGCTTGTCAATTATATCGCCAGAGTTTAAGTATCCTGGCAAAGTCCGACTCAAAGATGGGCCACTGCTCCCAGGGGGTGGGGAGAGGGGGAGGTTCCCCCATTAGGTGGGTTGTTTATGGGTTGTGGGCGGTGGGCGGAAGTTGGCTCTTTCAAAATGCACCCTCTACACTGCACTACACTACCGCCGGCACCTATGGAGCCGATTACACTATTTCGGTTTGAATTCGCGCGCGCAGTTCAAACAAATGCTCGTGGTGGAGGCGGACGGTTGACCACGGTTTGCACTTTTTGATTTGATGGAGACGCACTATCGCTCAACTCCTTCGGAGTCTGTGCTCCTGGTGTCGGTGGGAAAGTCGAACAACTATCGGCTCCGAGTGAGCTCACGCAAAGTTTAAAAAAATCGCAAAGAAAGTGTTTTTTTCACGCTGAAACCCTCCCCCCCCCCCTTAATGATTTTGTAAAACATTGCATTGACCAACATTCTGAGGATTTTTGGTCGAATTGGCCACAACCCAGGGTATTCCGGACACCTTGTCCCTCCGGCAAAGAAGTCACTTTTCGACCATATTTTTACAAAACAAGCAAGCATTTTGAAGGTTTCTGGTCAAATTGGACATACTTCGGAATATTCCGGAAACCTGGTTCCTCCGGTAAAAAGGGACGCCTTTCGACGGTCGTCTTCCGGTACTACAAACTTCATGAGTTTACAACACAAGCGCACCTCGGGGTATTCCGGGGACCTGAATCCTGCGGCAAAAAGGACATTTTTGTATCATTTCAAAAACCCGTCTTGCGACATGTAAAACTTGATGATTACCCAAGGCAAGCGCACTGGAGCTCATTTCGAGAGTTTTTGGTCGAATTGAGCATAACACGGACTATTCCGGGAACCTGGTTCCTTCGGCGAAGAGGCCATTTTTCGATCGGTTCTAAAACTCGTCTTACGGGGTGTTCACATTTTAGCAAAACAAGCGCACTGGAGAAGATTTTGAGTGCTTTTGGTCAAATTGGACACACTCGGGGATATTCTGGGAACCTGGTTCCTCCGGTAAAAAGCAACGGTTTTCGACTGGTTGCAAAACCCGTCGTACGACGCTTCAAACTTCATTATTTTGCAAAACAAGCACACTGGAGGACATTTTGAGAGTATTTGGACGAACTGGTAGCATTTCGGGGTATTCCGGGAACCTGGTCTTAATGCAAGTGTCTTCTTAGCTGTTGCACCATTTATGCTGTGCTATTTGTAATTAAATATTCCAAAGAAAAAACAAATTTAAATTTGATACTGACTCACACCCGTTTAGCGTTATAGCCAAGCAATGCATACACCAGATTGTAGCATGACATTGACAGCGCTAGTTCAACTTGATATAGTTTGACCAGAAATTCTTCCAGTCAATTATTCATCCCTGTCACTGCGAGCACCCTTAGAGGATGGCCACTTGTACCCAACAACCATCACAGATAAGTGGGGTCAGTGGTGCCTCATAGTTGAGTACTTTTTTCCTCGTCTTCCGCAAAATAATTAACTTTGAACTCAAATGAAAGTGAAGTTGAGCGAAATAGCAGTGCAAACAGAGCGCCCGTATCAATTTCCGGCTTTCGGTGCTGCAACCACTACCAACACTATCAAGCGGTAAGGGAAGGTTCTCTCGTCTTTCCGCCCTACCTTGTTCGTCGGTTGTTGGTTGCTTGCTTGCTTGGTTGGTTGGTTGGTTGGTCAGTTCAGTTGATGAATAGCTTCAAGCGGAAACCCAGCGAAACAGACTCTTAAACAGGATGGAAACAAACTTTGCTAAAGTTCGTTCGGGGCGATGACGTTGTTTGATTGGACCGTTTAGCAAATTTAAAATAGGAAAGCCACCAGTTCACCAGTGGGAAGGCTGGAGGAAGACACGTAGTAGAGCTCATCATTGTGTAGTGTATCTCCCTTCTGTGTGGCACGGCGTTTTTGTTTCTCGCATGAAAAAAGTTTTTTTTTACATCCGACAAGCTTCTTTCTGTGCGCAATGGTACGCTGTATGCGACACAGCCTTTGGGTGTGGACAGTTAGAGGTTTTGCACTTACCGCCCACGACTCGACAGGTCAGCACGATGTCATCGCCTTCCTCTTTGGGGCCCAGTTTCGAACTGTTGAGTTGCTGGCCCCACTGGTTCAGCACTACCGGATGCTCGGGTAGAACTGAAAATAAAAAAATAGAAATAGTATTGTTGAAATAGTTTTTGTAAGATTCGCTGTGTCTTGCTGGAATATGTTCTAGTATTTCTTAAGTGTCAGAATACACTGATAATGTTCCTTATTCCTTAATATATGCAGAGAAAATAACGAAGTGATAAAGTAGTAGCATTCGTGCAACAATTATTTCGAACTTTTCCTGCATAATTTTTCTTATCGGAATAGATTCAGCACGTAATTTAAACTGCGCGTTACTTTATAAAGTACACGTTTTTCTCTGTCGCTACCATTCAAGACCACAATCCATCGTGACGCACCTTCAGATTTTCGGTCACACTTAAAGTGGTGAAAGTATTTCCATCACCTCCGGTATAATCTCTGCCTATGCGCTGCTAGAGTTGTAATGTTGATTTATCGTGTATCGTGCGCCCAGAGCGCCCAGAATCCGAACCGGCAAAGTTTGTTCGGGAAAAGAATCACTTAAAGTGTTCCGAAAACTTTTCATGGTCTCGAACCACGCTTACAAGCGACAAGAGACACTGCGAATAATGGAATGCAATTCTGTAATGGCAAACTGGGAAAGCTCCCCGCATAGACCGGAAGGAAACGGAGAGCAAGAAGTGCCGGCATCGTCAGTCTGATGCTAAACTATATCGGTATAGATGTACAATTTTGCTGTAGCGCTGCCTTCCATCAGCGTTGCATATCTGGCACACTGAAGAAGCAGGGCGTTCGTGGTAATTGTAGTTCTTTGAGTTTGACATTGTATTGTTGATGGTTATGAAGCGGAGTTGATGAGTTCAATATCGATTTCTCCGATATTTTGTAGCACCTGTTGCAATATCCAAACTTTAGGGTAACACACTGAAACGTGTAATGACGGTTGAGTGCCAAGTGGAGAGGAAAATACCCAAGGTGTCTTCGTTATTTGCTCAGCTTCGTGGCATTACAGTAATGGAGAAACAGAACTTGAGCTAGTTTCATCTCGGCTTTTATTGGCTATGTGGGATGGTGGCAGGAGTAGGAAAAACTCTGCTCAAGTTGGTTCTACGCACACAAAGAAGTTCGAGAATGCCAATGAATGAAACATTTTGATGAGCGACTTTTGTGTTATTTAAATTCTTTTTTGATATTATTTTTATTCCATTTTTTGCTGGATGGTGTCGTTCGTTGCAGGAAAGCTATAGAAGGGACTAGATTGATTTGTATTCTGTGGAATGGATGAATAATACAGTTTTCATTTACTTTCCAATGCAAATTTTGATGGCAACTGTATAAAACTGATCTTTCTTTCATTAAAATCATTTTATTTTCGTAGCTAAGAGTTATTGAAAACAACCGATACCCTATACAAGCGTTGTATTAAGTCTAGAATCTAGTTCCATGCTATTTCAAATTTTCAGCAAATTTGTGTAGAATTTCCACTTAACGGGCATTTCAACTGATTATCAATCGAAGTTCGTATTCGGACCACCGATAAAACATCGGAAAATCACTTTAATCAATATTTAATTTTCCACCCTAGCAGCGGCGGATGAATCCACTTGAAATATTACCTTGGACGAAGCGAGAAGGAGGTAATTGTAAAACTTTCAATAAAACTCATAAAAGTTGGTTCTCTCCTGTCTCAAGTGCCGACAGCAGAGGCTCACCTGAAGTTCTGTTGTACAAGATTTTCCCAAGTCAGTCACTGGTACGGTTGCTCTCATTCCCACGAGCTGCCACAAAAGTCGTAAACTTTAATTTATCTTCGTAATCATTCATTCATCCCACTTCCGTGTTGGACGCTTCAACCATGTACTAGTTCAACGACAGGAAGAACGAGCATCGACGGATTTCAAGTTGCGTCGCATGTCATATTTTGAACTAGATATTTCAATTAATTAATAAAAACTTATGGTAGAATTATGGTAGTTTCTGGATGAGCAGCAGCGTAGGTAGGCTATATTTTTTGTTATCTGGAATATTTATGTGCAAATTATCAATCATCAACATTAAAACAACAAATCGCAATTGTTGAACACAACACCGAGTTTCGTTTAGTTTTTCCGGCCAAAATGGGCAACGTTATCACGGTGTTCCTAAAACCGTTATTAACAAAAAATGACCATAAATTTGGCATACGGCATTCGAAAGCTACAGTATCCAAGCATCTACTCAGTGAATTTCAAAATGATCCATCGAGAGATTCGAGAGAAATTGCAATTTGAAGTTTTATGACACGTTTCATAAGGCTACCAGCAAACACCTACGGGTTTGGTCCTATCTCTATAAACAAAAAAATATTTGTCTACTTATTTAGTACATGGCATTCGAAAGATACAGTAATCAAGTGTATCCCTTGTAAGTTTGAAAATATTTCATTGACGGAATCGAAATTTATAACGGTTTGGATGTGGTATGCGGTCATAGATGGGTTTTCTACCAGACTTCAAGCGTGAATCTATGTTTGTCCATTGACTATTTAGATCGTTTATCGGGCCTAGGACTCTGGCGGTAATCGGAACCCTTTTCTGACCGGCATCGGTCTTGTATAGCAGTACGCGGTTTTGGAAGTAACTTTCCAGGATCCGGTACAGACCCACCGGTAGGCTAAGCCGGTGTAACGAGAGCGCGATGGCATCCCAGCTTGCGCTGTTGAATGCGTTCTTCACGTCAAGTGTCACTAACGCACAGTATCGAATACCTCGCCTTTTCCGTTGGATCGCTATCTCGGCAGTATTTATCACTGAGTTGAGAGCGTTCACTGTGGACTTACCCTTCCGAAAGCCAAACTGGTTGCTTGACAGACCGTCCGTACCTTCCGCGTACAGGGTTAGCCTGTTGAGGATGATCCTCTCAAGCAGTTTGCCAGTCGTGTCGATCAGACAGATTGGTCTGTACGCCGGTGGGTCGCCTGGCGGCTTCCCGGGCTTCGGCAACAGCATCAATTTCTGCCTTTTCCATCTATCGGGGAAACGGCACTCGTCAAGGCATCTCTGCATAGCTAGCCTGAACATGTTCGGGTTCGCTATGATCGCTGCCTTGGGAGCGTTGTTTGGAACTCCATTCGGCCCTGGAGCTTTGTTCATTGCTAGGGAATTAGCCACTGCGAGTAGTTCTTCATTCGTCACTGGAGCCACCATTTCGGCCGTACCCGCACTGTCTCGTAGTGCAGGTGGCCAGGGGCTTGTGGCTCGAGACGGGAAGAGTACTTCGATAATCGTTGCCAACCGGTCCGGAGACCGTTCTGGGGGTGAAGAGCCCGCTTTGGTCTTGGCCATCACAATCCTGTAGGCGTCACCCCACGGATTCGCGTTGGCACTCTCACACAGGTTGTCGAAACACGCTCTCTTACTGCTTTTAATGGCCTTGTTAAGGGCCAAAATCGCAGCTCGAAACACTTCACGGCGGTTCTCTCTTTCATCTTCGGTGCGAGCTCTTTGCATCCTACGTCTAGCTCTGAGGCAGGCTGACCGTAGAGCTGCAATCTCGGCACTCCACCAGTATACCGGGCATCTGCCGTTTCTTGGCAATGTTTTTCTCGGCATAGTGGCGTCGCACGCGCGTGGTAGAACAGCTATCAGCGCATCCCCGCTTAGACTGTCGGTGTTGGCCTCCAGTCCCAGGGCCGCGGTGAAAGCTTCGCTGTCGAAGTGATTGGGCTTCCACCCGCGTACCTGACAGGGATCTCCCGCCCTCGGATGCTGCACACCATAGTTGATCCTAAAGCGGATTTCTAAATTATCGCTATGGGTGTAGCCTTCGTCTACCCTCCATTCCATGTCTGGAGCCAGACTCGGGCTGGCAAATGTTACGTCAATCCACGCCTCCACTCCGTTTCTGCGGAATGTACTAGCGGAGCCATTATTAGCTAGCACAGTATCGAGTTTCGCAAGCGCCTCCATTAGCGCTTTTTTTTTTTTTTTTTTTTTTACAATGGAGAAGACCTTTATGTCCTAGCCCAGTACACGTGCTAACGGTAGGGTCCAATCTACCACACGGGGTGCACTGGGGGCGTGTCGGACTCGAATGGTGACCAGCCATTAATACCGACTAAACTCCATTGGGCTCCGCCATCATTCCTCCCAGGAACTACCTCTCGGTATTACTTCTGGGGGGATGGCTGTACTAAGTGTACTCATTCACTCTCACTCGCGCGATCATACATCCTGTATGAGGCTTACTTGGGTGCTCTCTCAATCACACTTTGATTCGCTCTCAAACACTCCCACATGAGGCTGACTTTTGTGCTCACCTTTTACGTTCCATGCGAGGCTGACTTGTGTGCTCACCTTACTCATTCCTTGCTAGGCTTACTTTTGTGCTCGCCCTACCCATACATGTGAGGCTGACTTGGGTGCTCACCCTATCACCTGGTTCACTCTCAATCGTGCCACTCTATTGTACCTTTGTCACTCCCTCTGGCATCCCATGTGGGACATTTTTCTTAGGCCCCACTTCTGACATACCATGCGAGGCTGACTTTTGTGCTCACCTTTTTCATTCCTTGCTTGCTACCAACCTGTGAGGCTGACTTTTATGCTCACCCTTAACATGCAGTGTGAGACTGACTTGGATGCTCACCCTTTCACTCCTCTGCCACGCCATGAGGCATCGATAGCTTAGTTCCAACATACTACGCTACGACCCTCCCGTCTTGGCATGAGGCAGTCCACTTATACGCCTATACACTCACTCTTCTGTCTTGCTTCGGGGTGGCTGGGTTTACCCCTTACGCGGTTGCCATTCGCTGCGCCAACCTACCTCGGCATGAACAGACCATTCACTCTCTTATTTTGCGCTTGGCCTTTTTCGCTCCAGCTAACCAATCACTAGTTAGCCGTGCCCGCCGTCTGTTGCTCGGTTCGCCAGATTACCTGTAGCCTACTGGCAATCTGGATGGTAGCAGCCGAGACTGCGTTCCACTTCTCCACCGTTTGACACATCCGCTGGATAAGGGTATCCGGGGTTGTGTCCCAGCCACAGACGTCAAGCATTGCTCTTCTTTCGACGTCGAACCGATGACATACGAACAGTATGTGTTCGGCAGTTTCATCTACACCTGGGCAGTCCGGGCAGACTGGGACCTCCGCGTGCCCGAACCTGTGGAGGTACTGACGGAAACAGCCATGGCCTGACAGGAATTGTGTCAGGTGGAAGTGAACTTCCCCATGGGGTCTTCCCACCCAGCTCGATATGCTAGGTATCAGCCGGTGGGTCCACCTACCTTTCGAGGAGTTGTCCCACTCACGCTGCCATCTGGCGACCGAGGTCACCCTGGTGCGCTCGCGGGCTCCCCTATTTCCACGTAGCTCAAAGCACTCCTCATCTTCCCGAATGACCAGCCCGACTGGCATCATGCTCGCTATCACGCAGGATGCATCGTGTGATACCGTGCGGTAGGCAGATATCACTCTGAGGCACATCACGCGGTAGGTGCTCTCCAGTTTCTGTAGGTAACTGGTTACCCTCAGTGCTCTTGACCATGACGGGCCGCCGTACCTGAGGATAGATACGGCAACGCCTGCCAGTAACCTACGTCTACTGGCGCACACCTTTGAGCTGTTGGACATCATTCTCGATAGTGCCGCAACAGCAGTCGACGCTCTCTTGCACGTATAGTCGACATGGCTGCCGAAGGTCAGCTTGTCGTCTATAATGACTCCGAGAGACTTCAGACTTCGCTGTGAAGTGATCGCGACTTCTCCCACATGGATAACTGCATGTTGTGCCGACTTGCGGTTGTTGACGATAACTACCTCCGTCTTATGATGAGCGAGCTCCAGGCCTCTCGCGCTCATCCATTCCTCCACCGTGCTAATCGCGTGTTCTGCGGTTAGTTCTACCTCAGGAATTGACTCCCCGTAGACCTCCAAGGTTACGTCGTCGGCAAAGCCGACGATCTTGACCCCAGGAGGGAACTTCAGTCTCAGAACCCCGTCATACATGAGGTTCCATAGCACCGGGCCTAGGATCGAGCCCTGCGGGACTCCGGCGGTAATCGGAACCCTTTTCTGACCGGCATCGGTCTCGTATAGCAGTACGCGGTTTTGGAAGTAACTTTCCAGGATCCGGTACAGACCCACCGGTAGGCTAAGCCGGTGTAACGAGAGCGCGATGGCATCCCAGCTTGCGCTGTTGAATGCATTCTTCACGTCAAGTGTCACTAACGCACAGTATCGAATACCTCGCCTTTTTCGTTGGATCGCTATCTCGGCAGTATTTATCACTGAGTTGAGAGCGTCCACTGTGGACTTACCCTTCCGAAAGCCAAACTGGTTGCTTGACAGACCGTCCGTACCTTCCGCGTACGGGGTGAGCCTGTTGAGGATGATCCTCTCAAGCAGTTTGCCAGTCGTGTCTATCAGACAGATTGGTCTGTACGCCGATGGGTCGCCTGGCGGCTTCCCGGGCTTCGGCAACAGCACCAGTTTCTGCCTTTTCCATCTATCGGGGAAACGGCACTCGTCAAGGCATCTCTGCATAGCTAGCCTGAACATGTTCGGGTTCGCTATGATCGCTGCCTTGAGAGCGTTGTTCGGGACTCCATCCGGCCCTGGAGCTTTGTTCATTGCTAGGGATTTAGCCACTGCGAGTAGTTCTTCGTTCGTCACTGGAGCCACCATTTCGACCGTGCCCGCACTGTCTCGTAGTGCAGGTGGCCAGGGGCTTGTGGCTCGAGACGGGAAGAGTACTTCGATAATCGTTGCCAACCGGTCCGGAGACCGTTCAGGGGGTGAGGAGCCCCCTTTGGTCTTGGCCATCACAATCCGGTAGGCGTCGCCCCACGGATTCGCGTTGGCACTCTCACACAGGTTGTCGAAACACGCTCTCTTGCTGCTTTTAATAGCCTTGTTAAGGGCCAATTTCGCAGCTCGAAACACTTCACGGCGGTTCTCTCTTGCATCCTCGGTGCGAGCTCTTTGCATCCTTCGTCTAGCTCTGAGGCAGGCTGACCGTAGAGCTGCAATCTCGGCACTCCACCAGTATACCGGGCATCTGCCGTTTCTTGGCAGTGTTTTTCTCGGCATAGTGGCGTCGCACGCGCGTGATAGAACAGCTACCAGCGCATCCCCGCTTAGACTGTCGGTGTTGGCCTCCAGTCCCAGGGCCGCGGTGAAAGCTTCGCTGTCGAAGTGATTGGACTTCCACCCGCTTACCTGACAGGGATCTCCCGCCCTCGGATGCTGCACACCATAGTTGATCTTAAAGCGGATTGCTAAATGATCACTATGGGTGTAGCCTTCGTCTACCCTCCATTCCATGCCTGGAGCCAGACTCGGGCTGGCAAAGGTCAAATCAATCCACGCCTCCACTCCGTTTCTACGGAATGTACTAGCGGAGCCATCATTAGCTAGCACAGTATCGAGTTTCGCAAACGCTTCCATTAGCGCTTGACCCCTGCTATTTGTACAGCGGCTGCCCCACTCCACTGCCCAAGCGTTGAAGTCTCCCGCTATTACTACCGGTTTCCGGCCCACGAGGTCCGACGAGAGCCTGTCGATCATCTGGTAGAACTGTTCTATTGGCCACCTTGGTGGGGCGTAGCAGCTGCAATAGAACACACCATTGATCTTGGCAATCGCCACACCCTCGGCGGAGGGGTGTATTACCTCTTGAACCGGGAACCTTCCCGTTGTACAGATTGCCACCATTCCAGACCCGTCCGACACCCAATTGCCGTTGCCGGCAGGGATGCTGTACGGGTCTGATAAGAGGGCGACATCTGTCCTCGACTCCGAGACCGACTGCCACAGCAGCTGTTGGGCTGCTGCACAATGGTTAAGATTTAGCTGTGTGACTCTCACGGCTTCTTCTTATTTAACTCGCCGAAGGGACACGAAGGTCCGCCCATAGCATGTTTATGGGCTTGCTTCTTAGAGGTGCAGATAAGGCACTTATATGCCTTAGTGCACCCCCGCTCTTTATGCCCCTCCTCGCCGCATCTACGACATAGCTTACTCCTGTCTAGGCCTTTGCATTCGTAAGCTTTATGGCCGGATTCTAGGCACCGATAGCACCTGTCCACTGAAGGCGGCTGGGGTATACTGATAGGGCATACCGACCAGCCGATCTTCAGCTTCCCTTTCTCGGTTACCTTTTTGGCATCCGCATTGAGTAGCCTGAGGTAGGCTACTTGGGTGCCAGAGGGTCCGTCCCTCAATCGCACAGAGGCCCGCTCGATTGTGACGCCGCATTGCTCCTTGACGGCTGCGGCGACGTCTTCTGCGGTCGCGAACTCGTCCAAGTGTTTGCACTGGAGAGTTGTTTCCGCACCTAGCGACCTGATTTGGGCGCCCTCACCAAGGACCTCTTGGGCCAAGGCCTTGTATATTGCACTTGATTGTGCGCCTCGCTTCAACACCAGGAGCATCTCTCCCGTGTTGGTGCGTCTTACGCTACGCACATCCTGCCCAAGGGCCGAGAGGCTTTCGGCCGCTTTCATCGATTTAAGGACATCGGCGTATTTGTCCTTGTCGGTTTTTAACCACAAGGCTTCGCCTCTGTCCTTGGCCTTCCTCGCAGGCCGCGGTACCTCCGGTTTCGGTGCCGGCTTTTTCTTGGTAACCAGCGTCCAGGGGTTTGAGCCCCCCTGCCCCGGTCGTGCCGGGTTGCTGGTACCATCGCTCTCAACAGCGAGGTCACTCTCGCCCTCGCTTACCTCACCCAGGCGGCGTTTGACCTTGACGGTTGCACGCCGAGTGGTGTCGGTTTTGGCACCCTCTCCTGGCGACTTCCTAGGGCGCTTCGCATTCGATGCCGTCTTGCGATTGCCCTTTCCCTTTTCCTTCGAGGGGAACTCGGTCGCCGCTCCGATCGACGTGGCTGCTCCATAGAAGGTAAAGGCCACTGTCTGTGAGCCTCTATTAACCTTCTCTCTTTCCTCCCTATTGGAGGCCACTGTCTGGGTTTCTCTGTCGGGCCTCTCCCGACATTCCACCCTCTCAACATATGCCTGCTGTTCCTGTCTTGCGACACGAACAGCTTTCCGGAGCTCCAGAAGGCTCAACTTCAACTCCTTGGCTATGTTCTGCTTTGCGCTAGCGAAGTCGATTATAGCATCGAGTTGCTTCGCTACTTTGCGCATCGCAGCTATTGGCCCCTCCGATGCATTGGTAGGGGTATTGCCTACCGCTGCTGGGGGGTCACTGGTGCTTTCGAGTACAGCACTCATCGTTCCACTACTCTCCCCACGGGGGGGGAGACCTCGCCAAACCACCTCTTGCGAAGGGGTTTGGCACCTCCGTCTGCTTATTTTTATTTTTATTTTGCTCCATGAAAGTTCCCACGAGTAGCGCGAGAAATATATGTCCGCCACGCCAGAGCTCCGCATTAGCGTGGTAAGGGACGCTTACTGTGGGGGTTGCCCAGGTACCCCACAGGCTCCGTTAACGATCGAGCATCTTTTTCACCCCCTCGATCACTCATCCCTCGGCACGGGTCGCTTCACGCCTTGGAATTGGGGTTATGCCCTACCTTGCTTTACGTGGTGATCTCGGCCCGGATCATCACAACCATCCTCCTTTACCAGGGCTTTGGACCTGTAGCTCTGGATCTCAATAGTTCCATGTACGTATGTTATTACAGACATGCTACTATTGGGATCCGTCATTCGCTAGCGGAGTTCCCATTAGCGCTTGACCCCTGCTATTTGTACAGCGGCTGGCCCACTCCACTGCCCAAGCATTAAAGTCTCCCGCTATGACTACCGGTTTCCGGCCCACTAGGTCCGACGAGAGTCTGTCGATCATCTGGTTGAACTGTTCTATTGGCCACCTTGGTGGAGCGTAGCAGCTGCGATAGAACACACCATTGATCTTGGCAATCGCAACACCCTCGGCGGAGGAGTGTATTACCTCTTGAACCGGGAACCGTCCCGTTGTACAGATTGCCACCATTCCAGACCCGTCCGACACCCAATTGCCGTTGCCGGCAGGGATGCGGTACGGGTCTGATAAGAGGGCGACATCTGTCCTCGACTCCGAGACCGACTGCCACAGCAGCTGTTGGGCTGCTGCACAATGGTTAAGATTTAGCTGTGTGACGTTCACGGCTTCTTCTTATTTGCCTGACCGAAGGGACACGAAGGTCCGCCCATAGCATGTTTATGGGCTTGCTTCTTAGTGGTGCAGATAAGGTACTTGTACGCCTTAGTGCAGCCCCGCTCCTTATGCCCCTTCTCGCCGCAGCGACGACATAGTTTGCTCCTGTCTATGTTCTTGCACTCGTAGGCTTTGTGGCCGGACTCAAGGCACCGATAGCACCTATCCACTGAAGGCGGCTGGGGTATGCTAATAGGGTATACCGACCAGCCGATCTTCAGCTTCCCTTTCTCGATTACCTTTTTGGCATCCGCCTTCAGTAGCCTGAGGTAGGCTACTTGGGTGCCAGAGGGTCCATCTCTAATTCGCACAGAGGCCCGCTCGATTGTGACGTCGCATTCTTCCTTAACGGCTGCGACGACATCTTCTGCGGTCGTGAACTCGTCCAGATGCTTGCACTGGAGAGTCATTTCCGCCCCTAGCGACCTGACTTGGGCACCTTCACCAAGGACCTGTATACCGCACTAGATTATGCGCCTGGCTTCAGCACCAGAAGCATTTCTCCCGTGTTGGTGCGTCTCACGCTACGCACATCTTGCCCAAGGGCCGAAAGGCTTTCGGCCGCCTTCATCGACTTTAGGACGTCGGCGTATTTGTCCTTGTCGGTTTTTAACCACAAGGCCTCGCCTCTGTCCTTGGCCTTCTTCGCGGGCCGCGGTACCTCCGGTGTCGGTGCTGGCTTCTTCCTGGTAACCAGCGTCCAGGGGTTAACACCCCCCTGCCCCGGTCGCGCCGGGTTGCTGGTACCAACGCTCTGCTCAGCGAGGTCACTCTCGCCCTCGCTTACCTCGGCCAGACGGCGTTTGGCCTTAACGGTTGCACGCCGTGTGGTGTCGGTTTTTGCACCCTCGCCTGGCGACTTGCTAGGGCGCTTCGCGTTCGACGCCGTCTTACGATTGCCCTTGCCCTTGCCTTTTCCCTTCGAGGGGAACTCGGCCGCCGCTTCGAGCGACGTGGCTGCTCCATAGAAGGTGAAGGCCACTGTCTGAGTGCCTGTATCGACCTTCCCTCTTCCCTCCCTCTTGGAGGCCACTGTCTGGGTTTCTCTGTCGGACTTCTCCCGACATACCACCCTCTTGGCATAAGCCTGCTGTTTCTGTCTTGCGACACGAACAGTCTCATGCTCATGCTCATAAGAGTCTTATATTGAAAAACAGCAAGCCGAGAAAAACGCTGTTCAAGATTTACATGTTCATTGAGCTTTATGGTAAACCTGGTAATATTATTTGTGCATTATGATTCAGTGGTGATATGGAATACAATCCAACAAATAACCCATTTTTGACAAAAATCCATATGGGACTCTTATGCTTTTATGACGATATGCCTAGTATAACGATAGACGAACTGCAACCACTAGCGCCCCATACGTTTAAACATTCGGTCTGGAATCCTGAATGGACTCAGCATGGATTCCGAGTCAATCGATTGATGCATCCGAGCCGTAATCCACACTGGATCTACTCAGAAATCCAAAACAGCTCCGGCATTTTGAAATATCTTTCCAGAGATTATTTCTAAAAACTTTGATTTCATGATATGTAATGTTCAGTGTTATTTTCAGGAAAAATGCAGGCTTGCAAAGGGAGTTCGCGAGTCCGGAGCAGTCACTCCAGCTGACCCCCTCTTCTTTCTTGACAGACCTGATCACTGCAAACGTAACGAAACAGAAATGTCGGGGCAATGGTCGTACCTTTTAGTTTCATTGTTTTACCATAAACTAATCCTCTAAGAGCCGATTTCTTCACCCCGATTCAACATTTAAACCAGATTTAACGCACCGGTAAACCTGGTTTAGAGTTAAGAGAGAGTAAAGAAATCAGCCCTTAGTGAACTTGTTCATAAAAGTGTTACTTCGCACTTTATCATCACCAAATGAATTGAAACCTAAGCTAACCATTCACACGATATTTCAAATCTTCTATTCGTTCTGCTAAGAAGTGCAATCTTTTTCTCTTATGCATCTTCGCAAAGCATTTTCACTTAATACATAGCTACGGGTTGCATTGTTTACATGTAAACATTCACATGAATCATTCTGCCTTGACAGCAACAACAAGCTTACCACCGCGATTACAGAGGTGGAATAAAATTATTCACGCTACCAGTGAATGGAGTCCAGCAGCAGCAGGAAAGTATCGGCAGAATAGGGGACCGCCTATTTCCGCCGCCACTGATTGATCGGAACTATCAGCTCAGCTCATTTGCGGTGTGTTGTGTGTGAAGGGAAGCGAAACCAATTTTGCCTCGCATGCTCATGAGTAGGCCAACGAACGATGGCAAGGCATGAAAAGGCTCTTTTTATTAGCTGCCGTGCATTACATATTCTGCGTGTTTACACCAGGCTTGATATAGTAAAAAAAAGCTATTTGTTATACGTACGAACTTGGCGCATATTCGTGCGGATTGTGTTCAGTTCAAGTGGTGCTCCAATTGCTCCCTGCTGAATGAAATTGAAATCGAGCAAAACATGTTAGTCGAGTGCATTGAACATTCTTGAAACTGACTTTTTGGTTCACCACATGGATTGGCGTTCATTCCACTGCACAGTGGTCCGAATCCAGAATTTAGGATGACAAAAACATTTGTGACTAAACTACTGGCTCTAGAGATTTCATGTCTTCGGAACAAATAATCTGTGTCAATTGAGGCATCTTTTGAGGTGGGTGACATTAGGGTGGTCCTTATTGTTTGTACGATCTGAAAATTATTTTCGAAATAAGAAGAGATAGAACAATGAAGTGTTCCGCAAAATTTTAGTACAACCTTTTTCAAGCAACTTTGCTGAGGACGTCATATTTGTAACTTTAATGGTTTTAATTTTACAGCTATTAAAATGTTGTGTGATAGGGTATCCGTAACAAAATCAGTTTTTTCGTTATAACTTTTTAAATAATTTTTTTTCGTCAATGTCGTCTTCACAAAACTTTTAGAGCTTATTGAGACAAATATTATTTACCTAGACATACTTGAGATAGCTCATTTAGTTCAAAAGTTATGAGCAATTTTAGCAAAAAAACACAACCTTTTCAAATGTTGATATCTTAAAATGGAGCAAGTGAAATTGATTTCTACTTTTTGCATTCGAAAGACCACAATTGATAGTATGTTTTATGAAAAAATCTCAGAGGTCATTTCTGTTTAACTCATTTTATTTTAGTTTGAATATTGAGAATATTACTACTATTTGTAGCATTAAAAGTAAAACGGTCAGTGTAACCTAGCAACTATTTTTAAAATAAAATCAGATAGATAAACAAAATCTCAACTAAAACTGCCCGAGTGTGACAAAGAGTCCACTGAGTTGTTGTTTCTAATGTAGTCGTGTATCAATCCATCTGAACAGCGGAGAACGTAGTGTGATGTTTGGCTAGCCATCCTAGTCACACATATTTCAATTTACAGTATCAACTTTGTTAGCTATTTTCGGAAAATTTATGAATAAGAGAAACGAAAGATGTTAAAATCGAAAAACAGAAAGGTATTCTAAAGTTATTCATTCGTAAACTTAGAACGGAAAGCTAGAGCTAGGCAGGATCATATGGGCATGATCGAAAGGAAATGTTAAGAATCGGTGGTCGATGACGACGTTTTAAGAAGGAAACACCAAAGTGGCGTGTTGGAAAGACGACAAATCGTCAAAGAAAAGATCGAGCCTTCGAATTAATGAGCCATTACCCAGTTGAGGCAATTCCAATGATGGCAACGCGACAAGAAAAGTTTTTGCTGAATGGAGTTTGTGAGATCATGGGTTTGAATGCAGATTTATTGGAACGATTGCGTATCAGTCTCGCCGTTATCAATAGCAAAGCAAAAATAAACGCCCAAGTTTTTGTAGGCTATTTGGAAGCAACGAGAATGATTTAGGATCACGAGTACGGTTGGATCCTCTATCTCCATCTCCATAAACTTTTGGTACTTGGTTTTCTTCCTGTTGGTAGCGTATGTTCAATGTTGATGTCCGAATCTTTTTCAAAAACAAAAATATCAAAAAACCAACACAATACTCTTGTTCAACATTAATTTTTACGTAAGAAACAACTCACTTGATGTTTTTTACGTTGATTAAATGTAATGTACTGAGGACGAAAGACAATTCGTTTCCGCAGAACAACACGCGAAAACATAAACGACGTCGTAACTAATACAGCTGCTTCACGGCAACAGCCGAAATGATAGTCGTCAACGATGCTCTCTACCGTGTATCTAATTTACGCAACACGAGCTACCTCTGCAATAACATTGCAAAGATACTGCCCTATACTTATTGTACACCCGTACCTGTTTGACCCCATTCTACTCTATGTATTTCTATTATTTGACTCTTCGCCACGTAGTGCTGGAAAGGTTTTCCGCGGCTCAGGCGGAACGAAATAAATCGGAAACAACTCAGCGGGCCCTTCGCCACACTCGAGAGGTTTCATTTGAGATGTTGTTTATCTATATGATCTTATTTTAAAAATAGTTGCTAGGTTACACTGACCGTTTTACTTTTAATGCTACAAATAGTAGTAATATTTTCAATATTCAAACTAAAATAAAATGAGTTAAACAAAAATGACCTCTGAGATTTTTTCATAAAACATACTATCAATTGTGGTCTTTCGAATGCAAAAAGAAGAAATCAATTTCATTTGCTCCATTTTAAGATATCAACATTTGAAAAGGTTGTATTTTTTTGCTAAAATTGCTCATAACTTTTGAACTAAAGGAGCTATCTCAAGTATGTCTAGGTAAATAATATTCGTCTCAATAAGCTCTAAAAGTTTTGTGAAGACGACATTGACGAAAAAAAATTATTTAAAAAGTTATAACGAAAAAACTGATTTTGTTAGGGATACCCTATCACACAACATTTTAATAGCTGTAAAATTAAAACCATTAAAGTTACAAATATGACGTCCTCAGCAAAGTTGCTTGAAAAAGGTTGTACTAAAATTTGGCGGAACACTTTATTGTTCTATCTCTTCTTATTTCGAAAATAATTTTCAGATCGTACAAAAAATAAGGACCACCCTAATAGCACCCATCTCAAAAGATGCCTCAATTGACACAGATTATTTGTTCTGAAGACATGAAATCTCTAGAACCAGTAGTTTAGTCACAAATGTTTTTGTCATCCTAAATTCGGGATTCGGACCACTGTGCACTGTTAGTAGCGAGTTGAAGGATGGTTAAGTCAGCTTTAGGCACAAAATATTAAATGCTGGTACTGATATTTATTGTTAATGGACTAAATATTCATAATTACATACATACGATTTTTAAGTATGTTCAGCTAAAGAATACAATGTGGTACTTGTCGATGAAATGGATCGAAGGTAGTTTAAATGATTTCGGAACTTGTTAGTAAACTGAGAATAGTTTTCAAAATTTCAATGCAATTTTAAACACCATTCTTCTCTATACATGCATCAATCATTGAAACGATTTTCAAGAAAAGCTTCACTTTAACCTACTACCTTCATCTATCAATATCGATCAAAGAATGGAACCTCCTGTATGTGTGTTGAGAGAAAAATTTTGTATCCCAGTATGAGCATCCTATTAAAACATGGAAACTGTTGAAAGTGCTACACTTGCACATATTGGGTGGTGCGAGGGGGCGTTGAAAAATAATACTTTCTTCGAGGCGTACGACACAACCATGACAATAAAATGGTAGATCAACTAGCAGTGTTGCTAGCTTTAAAGGTATGTACATAATATTTATAGCTTGTTAGGGGGATTGATTTTTATAATTTGTTGAATTATTTTAGAATAAAATACATGAGAAATGAGTTAAAGTGGTTTAGCTAACGCTTGATTAGAAAAAAATTTCACATTGCCAGATAGTATGCCACTGATCTTAAAAGTGAGTCGCAATACTACCCTACAAAATCTTTGACCAATCCTTGCACATAAATTAAACAATCCTGAAGAAAGCCTACTCGAAGCACCATTCTCATGCTTTATTCAATATAAATTCACATTTGGTTTAAATCATTTCCTAGCTAGAAAACAATTAACAACCCCAAGAACATGAACTAATCTGAACAAGTCATCGACATAAGGGTGACGACACTTTTCATTTCTTTTCATTCTACGCGAAACGATTGAGTTCTATTCCAAGAACCTTACTATGCATTGAACCGATTGGTCCATGATTAATGAGGGGTCATCCATATACCACGTCGACAACTCAGGGGAGGAAAAAGGTCACGCGAAAGTCCACGCATGTCCATAAGGGAGGGGGTGGTTATATGGGAAATGTCCACGTGGGCTTTTCAATATATTTTTGTCTTAGTAGGAAAATGAATCAAATATGTATCATCACTCCTCGACACACCACTAGTTCATCACTATCCACACATACCATGGCACTCAGAGAGCTAGCTGTGGGTCGAGACTTAGTGCTCTTCCCCTTCGAAGACTATCTGGGCGGCAACTTCAGATTGTCTAATTTACCAATACCTTCGGCTCCCTTGTGCTATTTAGCACCACAACTACTTTCTCGTACTATACAACACCACTTTCTCGTTACACGATGAACCTACTCCGACGGAGAATATCCCGGTGAGAGAAGTTCTACCGAAACCGAGCCAACCAACCAAGTGTCGCGGTCAATTCGGCGATTCCGGTGGAGCAGGGTGTTCGGTTCGCGGGTGCCTCGACGACCTGCGACTCGTCGCGTATCTCGTCGCGGTCTACTCAGTCTGGTCCCCGGTGGTGAATCTAGCTTACTCCGACGGAGAGATCCCCGGCGAAGGAAGTTCTCCCGATACCTATTCTTCTTTGGTTTAACCACCACAACTTCTTGAGCCCTTTGGCTGTTCTCCGATGAGCCATTCAGCTCCCGCCCTTACATGTCCGCGAACTACTCGATCTAGTCCCCGACGATGGATCTAGCCTACTTCACTGGAGAATTTTACGGCGAGAGAGGTTCTCGCGAAACCGAGCGGTAGATTTCTCCCGATACCGATGGTCATTTCCATGAGCCATTCAGCTGCCCGCTTCGTCCTAATCTACTCGTTCTATTCCCCTGCGGTGGACTTAGTCTACTCAACGGG
>NC_080671.1:158315653-158352403 GCF_030247195.1 Topomyia yanbarensis
AAATAGTTTTCAAAGATGGAAGAAAAAAAAATTACTGCCTTGATTTTTTGAACTGGATTTTTTCCAATCTTTTTGCTTGATACGGAATTTTGCGTTAGCTTGAAGGTGCCAATTATCCTTGTTTTACACTTAAAATTCCTTTAAACTGGAGTTTCCATTATTTTATATTTTACATTCTGAGGGAGAAGCATTAAACTCAAACAGACGTGCAGCTATGATTCCGTTTCAGGAGAGATTTCAAAAACTTATTCATAAATGTACTAGCTGTTGGTGACTTGAGATAGGGATAACAAATTAATGAAATTTTGAAAGGTTCGTAGTGCGAATAAATCCAAAACTAAGGCAATAGAAACTGTGAATCATAAAAATATATTCCGAGTTACGAGAGTTCCTAGATCGGACTTCATAACCATATCTTTTAAAACAATTAATTCATTTTGTTTGTGTTTTGACGTATCTGCCAATACCTTCTTTAAGACTTTTTGGTGGTATCCATTGGGGAAAACAGATCGAAATGGCGAGTTAGATGAAATCGATTATGTGAAAAATTTCTCCCCATAAGCAGGATTCGAGCCTGCAACCCTTGGGACTCCGGACCAATGACGACACAGGAATAACAGAGGCAGTGGGGCGATCACTGTCGCCAATGCGATAATCATGTGTTCTTCATGGTACGTCATCATAGCCTAGAGATAGCATAAGGGTTTGTACATTGGGCCGGAGTCCCAAGGGTTACAGGTTCGAATTCTGTCTATGGGAAGAATTTCTAAACATATTTGCTTCCGTTTAACTCACCATTTCGATCTGTTTTTCCCACAGAATACCACCAACAAAGTCATATTTGTTTATTTTGTGTAATTTTTTCTTAAGAATTACTTAGAGAATACCAAACCGCTGTTGTGTAATGTATATTTATTTCCAAGTTGTATCAGTTATCCGGCTTTAAACGCGTACGTTTATATCTGATTTTTACCACAAACTTTGAGGAAAATCTCCAATCATCCGCCTTCTTTTAAAAATGACCCATACAAACCTTAGGAATCCAAGTAACAGTCTATGATGGTTCAGTGGCAAGTGTGGCCGCTTCGCACCTCAGTGTATCTGGATTCAATTCAAGCCGAGGCCGTTGAGATCTTCGGATATAAAAAATCTGTGGTCGCGTCTTTCTTTGGGAGGGTACCAAAGCCGTTGGTTCCGGTACCTTGGTGGATGGGCAGGTGATAGGTACTCAGCGCAGACAGAGGTCGACTGAAAATAAACATGAAAAACCTGTTTTAATCCACCTAGCGGTGCAATTGTGCCTTTCTCAATCATGAACACGAGAATTTTTTAGTTGCTGATATTTATTAAAAGCATTCAAATGTATACATTACAATTTTATTACACATGACTTGACAACTAAATACAAGAAAAGAAATCATTATTCGTGTTCTCAGTTTGTCTTCACATCTCGCCCTGAGCAGAAGCTAAAAATCATCCCGCACAAGTGAAACAGTCAATTCTACCTACAAGCCGATCGGTGCCTATCGCACAAGCAGTCCATATCATATCAGTGCACAAACAATATTGTATTGTTTCCCCCGGCTGCGGAGTGAAATGAGTTTGCCAAATAAAACAAAAGTGCCCGTGCTACGGGATAACACGATTTCGACAACTTTAATAAAACTCGTGTTGGACCCACAGTTCAGGAAGTGGAGCAATTAGTTAAAGTTAAAATGGAGCTTACTCTCGCTGAAGTTACGTACATTCAGCTACATCACGTTAAAAACTGTATTTTGATCACGTTTAGAAGTTTAGCACAGGCAGTAAACTTCATTGAAAAGAACAACATGCAACACGAGGTCGAGTTTAATAACACCAAAATCAAGATCCCTGTGCATATGGAAAACGACATGGTGGACGTGCGTACCCATGATTTGGCCCCGCGCACTAAGAACGATTACATCAACCAAATCATGTCGCAATATGGAGAAGTAGAATCTATTACGAATGACACCTGGAGAAATTTTTTCACCGTCATTCCTAACAGCGTTCGTATTGTGAGGATGCGAGTGACTAAACCAATACCTTCTTACATGACTATCGAATGCAAGTCTCCGAAGGATGGAGTGACCTATAAGCAAACAACGCTAATCACATATCCCGGGCAGACACCAACATGCCAATTCTGTAACACATACAGCCCACTACGGAAAAACATGCGCCGAAGCAACTAGTCAAAAGTCGTCTACTACAGCCAACTCTAAAAAGCAGCCACCGACACCTTCAGATAAACCAAAAACAACGATCCAATTAACCAATAATGCAGGTAAAACGACCACGACAACCCCTCCCAAACCAACGACTGGCATCACCAATAAAGAAGAAAATACCGATGAAGACGGATTTACAACAGCGACCCGTAAGAACAAGAAACAAATAACAACCTCTGATCGTGACCAGCAAGAAAGCAGTACCGCTGATGACATGGACGGAAACGAGAACGCGAGAGAAGGCAGACTGAATGACCCCCAAGCGGCTTCACCGCCAAGGAAAAGGATCTCATCACGCAGCAGCAAGCTGCGTCAACAAGATCTGGAAGACCAACATTCTTAGCATTTTTTTTTATTTTTACTAATTCTAAAAAATTAAAAGACCCACGGCTCAGTAGTGCTAACGCATTGAGCTGTTTCAAATAATTCTTTAGATTTAAAAACAGCACGCATAATAGATTGTAAATCATGTACTAGGCATCATGAACCAATTCACGAATACATGACTAATATTTGAAGATTTCGTAAACTATTTCACAACATCTGAAGATAATCTCAGATCATTTTCTATCCGACATGTTTAAAGAGCCGACAGCTAGTTGTGCAATTATTTATGAATGATAATAATAACTACATATTTAGGATGCATAAGGACTCAGCTTCCTACTATAGCAGCACAACGAACATACTTTGTAATCGAGATACTTTCGCGTATCCACTAATAACTCGAAACCAAAACTACACAAAGGTCATTTGAAAGTCTGTATGCGCAATGTTGCCAGAACTCCAGTCGAAATTAATTTATTTGCCGTGGTTACAATAATCACATTTTAGGGTTTTTCACCGTCTAAGTATTATGATGGAGCAGTTATATGGGAAATTCCTATGGGACCACACTAACCAACTAAAGTCAGATCGGGATGAAATTCAACAGCAGCCAATTGAAGCATTGCACCAATCATTTCAAATTTAGAAGATAGCTAACATCTGTCAAGAATTTTATGATGAATAGGTGTGAAATTAACTGTGAACAATGGCAAGTTGGCCAATGCGATGAAAGTGACTACGGTTTACAAATCTATGTAATTTAACCGGTGGCGGATCCAGGGAGAGGGTCCTGGAGGTCCGGATCCCCCCAAAAAATTTCATCGCCTTGAGAAATTTTAAAATACTTTCTATTTTAAATTCGTTCTAAATTCCAAATCATTCCAAACCAGATTCGAAAACCAAAACTGATTTTAATTAAAAAAGGGTATTACATATAACATATTGTACATTGAGAAGTTCAAAATAAAAATTTCGGACCCCCTCCGAACTTTGTTTCTGAATCCGCTCCTGAATTCAACACCAATTTTAATAAGTTTTGCATCATCTAGGTATCATGGTGGTTCTAGTTTATATAGGTATTTACTGTATTACAGCATTTCTCATCCATAACTACGGAACCGGATATCGCATCAGAAATAAATTCAATGGCAACTTATGGCCTTTCATTTGAGACTAAGTTTGAAAAAAAAAAACGGTTCGGTTTTCTTCGAGTAACCGATGTGCGATTATTGGTAACCTACATTCTTTCAGTGGTGGCAGCACTGCCATTGCACAGTGGATATCAAATATGCTTGTCACAGTCCATCTTCATTCTCGTTGTGCAGCAGCCGTCCGTAGGGGTTAATCCTGCTCTTGTGCCTATCGTGTCGAGGGATTTCTTCCGAAATCATAGTATTTCACTAAACGGTCTAAGTTTTGGCTCTTCCGGCCTCAGTTGTCCAGTCGATTTTCAGTGTGATTTCATAATCTTTTTATAAGAGAAAGGTAAAATGAATTATATGGGAATTTGACGTGTGATCGTATTCTTTTACTCAACTCCGGAACCAATACTTCGTTCAAATGAAATTCGGTAGCAATCAATGTGAATACTGTACCCTTCATTTAAGACTAAGTTTGTGAGAATCGAGTCAGCTATATATGAGAAAGAAGTGTGAATCTAATTTTGGAACTTGGTGATTTCCTCGAATATCTGGGATCCTCAACGGTTCTCAATGTGGTCAACGAGACTTTGATTTGCAATTAGTGATCTAGACCAACAACTTCAAGAATTTAAAACTCATTTCAATTAGTTTTGCATCATGATTATACCGGTTTGTATGGGAATTTCTCATCTGTCCGCTTACTTCAACTCGTAACACGGGAACCAGAACTCCGATTCCAATGAAATTTAATAGCAGTCAATAGGGATGCCGTAGCTTTCATTTGAGACCAAATTTGAGAAAATAAAGTCAGACAGCACTTCAGGAACTTTGCCACTTTCCCGATTCTGCCGGTTTCGCCAAAGATGTCCAAAGTAGTCAATGTGGGTTTGATTGGGAGCCAGTGAGCTGAAGCTTTTAATACAAGCAATTTAGAACACATTTTATGAGATTTTGCATCTTTTAGATAACATACTGATATCAATTTATATGGGAATTTCGCGCGTGATCGCACTCTTCAACCCATAACTCAGGACAGTGGCGTAGCCAGAAATTTGGTTTGGAGGGGGTTTTGACGAAAACTTTAGATTTTTCAAAAATGTTGGCGGGTCTATTGATGACATTTAATCTGTAGGCCGCGATCGACTGGGTACTACCGTGTTCTGCAGTTATAGCGAAATGGAATGGTGTGAGCGGGCATTAGGGCATTACAAAAAAATTTTTTTTTTTGAATTCTCAAGGGCCCCCCTCTCATATTGTGACAAATGTCAAAATAAGCTCAGATGCCAAATTTCACATCTTTTGGACAATTCTAGACCCCCGCCCACTTCGCTTGAAATTTTTGTACTTGATGCTATGGGAAAAAGTGGAGGAAAAGTATATTAAATGCAATAACTTTTGAAGTAGCAATCAGAAAATTACAATTTGTACCTCTGTTTAAAGGAAATAACGTTAGTACTGGAATGGAGATATTTCTTTTTCTATAAAAATACGGGAAAGTGGGGTACTGGGTCATTTTGACCCCAAAATCCCCTATTTTTTTGAATTTTTCTGCTCCGTTGTGCAAACCATACATATTTTGCAGTTTTTCTAATGTGACAAAATCTCAGAAATCGTACGGAACCTTTTAGACCTTTGGCCGAATACGAGAAGTTGGGGTTATAGGGCCTTTTGTCATTTATATTAAACTTTATCATTTTCTCGTGCATATATCTCTATTATTGCTCATTCAATTTTTTAAAAATTGTAACTTGTTCAACGTGGAAAATCCTAAGAAACAAAATAAAAACAGATTCGTTACCGGTAAAATTCAGAAACAACAAATTATCTGACATATAGTCTCAATTTCACATTTTTGTCATAAAATCGCACACATTAACTTCATTTAACAACAAAATTCTTATTTAATTTACTATTTATAGTGAAAAATGCGCTTAGGAATCACATGAGAAAAGTTTCATACCTTGAAAAATAGGTAAAGTTGAGGTATTAGGACATTTAATGAAAAAAATGTGGTTTGTAGAGTTAATGCCAAAAATTTCATGTTTTTGAATTTTAACGCTAACGAATCTATTTTTGTTGTATTTCTAAGAATTTTCCACGTTTAACAAGGTACAATTTATTAAAATTGAATGAAGAATAATAGAGATATATACACGAGAAAATGATAAAATTTAACATAAATGACAAAAGGCCCTATAACCCACACTTCTCGTATTCGGACAAAGGTCTAAAAGGTTCCGTTCGATTTCTGAGATTTTTTTCACATTAGAAAAACTGCAAAATATGTATGGTTTGCACCACGGAGCAGAAAAATTTCAAAAATAGGGGATTTTGGGGCCAATATGACCCAATACCCCACAATCCCGTATTTTTCTTAGAACAGGAATATCTTCATTCCAATACTAAGGTTATTTCCTTTAAAAAGAAGTATAAATTGTAATTTTCTAATTGCTATTTCGAAAGTTATTGCATTTAATATATTTTTCCTCCACATTTTCCCATAGCACCAATTTCAAAAATTTTAAGCGAAGTGGGCGGGGGTCTAGAATTGTCCAAATGATGTGAAATTTGGCATCTGAGCTTACTTTGACATTTGTCACAATATGAGAGGGGGGGGGGGGGCCTTTGAGAATTAAAAAAAAAATTTGCAATGCCCTAGCGGGCATGGGCGCTATAACCCTACCGTAGACAGAACTAAATACCTGTCGCAGGTGTCGGTTATGTTGGGTGGCGGACTACGAGACAGGTTAGGTCAAGTTCAACGAGTGGCCCAAAACACCACTTTACTAACAATCAAGGAGAAAAGGATGAGCTGAAAACTCGCAACTTCGAAACCGCAGCATTGGAGGAACTTTGCTAGATGGGGCAGAAGGTGTGGAAACGCGGGGATCGAGCGACGGCACAAGAGCTGGGCAAAATGCGCCAACGCGTGATCAAGTGGCAGGCGATCAGCGAAAGGATGTGTGTAGTGTAGATCAAAGGCCATTTCTTCGACTAGAGCATTATAAATGTGCACTGACCTCACGATACTGAGAAATATGCATTTTATGCGCAGCTGGAGCATGTCTATGATAGCTGCCTATAGCGGAATGTTAAGCTCGTCATCGGTAACATAAACATACTGATAGGCCGGGTGCATTGTATAAACCGGTTATCGCACAGGATAGTCTGTACACCTTATAAATAATGTGCAGAAATTCTCACGGTTGATAAGTATATTATGACGAACACCTAAATAGCGAAGCAATAGACGACAAGAGTATTGCACGAATCAGCTTGGAGACGCACGAAGTCTACGACAGATTCCGGATCTGCCTAAGATTCATGAAAAAAATGTGACGGTTGAACCGCTCGCAATGATCGACTATCATGTGAGCTATTCAAACACAGAGTAGAGGAATTGGCTAGAGCACTCCACTGGGTGCTTTTGAAGATCTGGAAGGAGGAGATTTTACCGATGTATAAGATGTAGGGAGTAGTATGTCCCATCTATAAAATCTATATCGGGAGTAGTATGTCCCATCTATAAAGCGGGATTTTTGCAACTAATTACCGATTAATCACATTACTGAACTGCCCTTGTATGGAAAGGTGACGTAAATGCCATCGAGTATATTTTTCAGGAAATCAATTTTCAAATCTTGCATGGTGCATGTAAAAGCATGCTTTCGCCACTTTGTTTTTCGCATTTCAACAGGTTATTTTTTATTTTTATTTGAAGTCGCTTGCACTGAAAGATGCGAATTTTCGTAGTAAACTTAAAAATACGTTAAAGTTAAATTTTACCAAAGTGGCGTTGAAGTCACTTTTGCATACTAGGATAGTAAACGTTATCTACAAGGTGTTCTCCTAAATTCTTTGTTGTCGCCTATAACCGTTAGCAGGGGAATTCGTAGTGCAATATGGTCTATAATGCACAAATACTGGTTGCATTCATATCTTCAACCAAGCTATTTGCAATAACATTCTTGAAAACTTTGCTGAAGACACTAAGTCTCAAACCAAATTTGATTGGAATTAGTAATACATCCAACTGGAAAAATTAATCAACAAAATTATGCTGCTAAATACTAAACCTCCAAAAGCTGATGGTTTCCAAATTATGGAATCTTGGCGCCATTCAATTCGATACCCAAATGTACATGACAAATAGCGAAAAACGTGACAAATTTTCAATTTTTTTTGTTACCAATTTTAGCTAGTGGCACTTTATATAAGTGATCACCCAAAAAAATCAAATGCACATAAAACCCGATTTTGGCCTGTTAGAGAAAATATTTGTTACAAGATCCCATTCTCACAATTTATAAAAAGTCCCCAGAACGTTTAAAACATTAGGTTCTCAATTTAATGAACAGATAATAAACTTCTAAAATTATTATTTGAATATTTAAATAAACTAGTCAGCATCAAACTTTTTTTTTCTTCTATTCAATTATTTTGGTTTGGAGGGGGTTTCAACCCCCAAAACCCCCACCCCCCCCTTAGCTACGCCACTGACTCAGGAACCGAAATTGAATGAAATTCAATAGCAGCCTATGGGAACGTGGTACCTTTCATTTGAGGCTAAGTTTAAGAAAATTGGTTCAGCAATCTCCGAGTAACCCTTGGTCACATACATACATACATACATACATACATACATACATACATACATACATACATACATACATACATACATACATACATACATACATACATACATACATACATACATACATACATACATATATACATACATACATACATACATACATACATACATACATACATACATATACACATGCACACACATATACGCGCACACACAGAGATTTTCCGAACTCGACGAACTTAGTCGAATATGATATAAGACTCAGTTCTCCGGGACTCGGTTGGAAATTCGATTTTCAGAGTGATTGCATAGCATTTCTATAGGATAAAGGCAAAACAAAATGGCGCCCGTGGTGACGTTCTGTCTAGGGTTAGGTGCGCGTGGAATTCCAAAACTGCGTACAGCCTGCTGCCTCAGAAACGATCTGAATCATAAGGCTCTAAAGTAATCTAAATTTGTTGGAGGAATGACCTGAATGCGGGTAAAAAACTTCAAATCAAGCGCGCGTCTCGAACTGAGAGCGTCCCATGGCAGCCAGGACGCCACTTCGAACTAATGCCCTGTAAAAACCCTCCGGCGCTCGCACAGCCCTGCCAGCCGCTGATGCCGAAAGAAGATTTCGCTAGATTTTCTGAAGGTGTGGCACTAAATACAACTGCGCGAGTGCCGGAGGGTTAAAATTCGCGGTTCTTAAAAACTCATTTAACACAAAATAGTAGCACCGTATACTTTCCAAAAATGCAAAGAAAAAATCAAATTTTTGAATATTTTAAATGAGAACTTTCATGCGGGCGAGTTTCTAATTTGGAAAATAAACACTGCAATTTTCCAGCCGATTTTGATGATAAATGGGTCGTTAGATGTGGGATTAGACCATCTCTCTAAAATTTCATTGAAATGGTCTCACTTTTTTAGAAGAATGTTGAGCATTTTTCATAATTTTCATAAAAAAAAAATAGCTAAATTATGTACATTATCATCTAGTTACCCAAAAACCGCATAGCGCATACTGAATTTGGAAATACAGTTTTTCTCCGTATAAGCGCATACAGTTTAAAAAATTCGTGTGAAGCTGCGGACTTGACATATTTCCGGCAGCAATTCCCGCAGCAATCGTTCCAATTTGCAGCGCAATCGAACGTGAATAACTTATTCATAAATGGGGAAAATCTAGTTAAAAATGCATAATGCTTGTGCGCTATATGCTTTCTTCGCATTCTGTGCATTCGTTCAAGTGCAGCAGGCAGCAGTTGCATTCCATTCCATTTCAGTCACGATGATGGCGGTTCGACCTTCGACTGTCGCAGTCGCATTCCAGAATTTTTGAATTTGAAGTTTATAAATTTACAGGGTTGAGAATAATTATTCGCGTATAAAGTGAATGCCTGAAATATCAATTGCATTGATTGCTTGGACGTGAACTGATTTCGACATGTTTTTGATGATTTAAATTAACATTCCGACAAGCGTTTATTTTTCAACCCTGCAGTTTACCGTTTTACACGGTGAACGACTAGAGCGTTGCCCATGGCACATAACTGGAATTGAACCGACCCCGACTGCTACAAAGCGAAAAACATTTTACTTTTTATTGCATTTGACGAAAGAAATGTTCTTTCTTGGCTTTTTGCAGCACTTCGATTCCTATTACGAACGAGTTTCTGGTTTCGCTCCCGTCCGACTGGGTACGGTTTCCTTCGGTTTGTACAGGGGTGAATCGGAATGGAATGCCTTTAAATTTATGTTACAATTCAATGCAAATATCCTACAATTGCTGTTTCGCTTCATGTTGATAACCAGTCCGCAATTTCGTTCAGGAATTTTCACCTTCCCGTCCATACTGAAGTATCGTTTGCGCCATCGGAAATGTTCGCACTGCTCTGAGACCCCCATTTGGAAGGCCAAATCCTGGTCTGTCGGTTGGTCGGTACACTCGTATTCATTGCTTTTTAAGCTGCTTTTCAGTATTCATAAATTCATTGTGGCTTCTTAAATTTTTCAATTTTATTTTCATGACTCTGCAGCGCAGTTGCTGCAATTTGACCCGAGTGCGAGAATGAAACGGTAAAAAAACTACCCGAACAAGACAACTTTGCTGCTTTGCTGCACTATACACTTTGAAAGGTTATTCGTTGCTGGAAGGATTGCTCTGCCAGGAAGGAAAAATTCCAGATACCGGCAGTCAATGTGAAGACATGGCGAGAAATTGAAGCCGAACCTCGATTCAGCCATTGGATATTTTACGCTTCATTGCTGCCACTGGGAAAACCTGTAAAAAGTGTTTTCAATGAATATTTTGCATATTTTGCATCACCGTTCCCGGTACAGACCTTCGTCCAGTTAGACAAACTGAATAAATTTATTTTATTTTAAAGACAAACACATATTGAATCATTTTGAAATTGTTGATTGTCAGCATATTCCCAACATGGATAAACATGGATAAACGAACGCTGGTTATTGGTTATTTTTATTTCATAAACATCCTCCAAACACGTTGGTCACAATTATTTCTTTTACTGAGAGCTGCCAACGAATAAAATTCTGCTCATTCCTGTTTGATCAGCAATTTTCTTGCCCCTCCTTTTCGTCCACCCTCAGCTATCAACTCGAACACAACAAAAACTCGTTCAAATTCACCCAATGCCGCATCGATAAAGAAACATTTCCTATCAACAATTCGTTTTTATCACACTACAATGCCACGAATCCCTGTAGGGGACCTTCCGGCAGCAAAAAACCACCAGCTGCAAAGAAAAGTAACCATACGAGGAATGGCAAAAAGGTTTAAGGTCTTACTCCCCCTCCCCGGTGTGTGCTGCTGTCATAATTTTTTAGCGTCCAATTGAGTTGACCCATCTCCTGCTACTCTGGCGGCTGGGCCACCCGTTCCCGAAGGGGTTCCGTCCGGATACGTTTTGGACTGCCAATTCATAAATCCTTGAGTGCCAAACATCTACATTGATCATCATCGACCGAGGTAGGTACGTACCGTGGGGGCCTTTGTGTATCGACATTGATAAACATATGAGCAGTTATTGATGGTCATCAATTTTGTGTCCCAAAGGCAGAAGCGTTGTTGTGGAAAGTAGCTACGGTTGCGAAGATGGTAGGATCTCCAACGAGAATCATATCTTTAGTAAATACTTTCCCATACCACTGCCGCATGACCACACCAGTTCCAATGTAGTTGCAAAATGGAATAACATGAAACTGCCTGCTGGCTGAATCAGGATGTAATAGGATAGGATATTTGTAGCAAACATTTATTAGTGGGGGTGGGGCGAATAATGTTGGAAACAATCGTAATTTGTTTTGAATGGGACTGTATGATGCTTCAGAATGATGTGCATGCTTTGTACGTCTTTTCATCTTCTTGGATTGGTCGTTTATGGGCGGATCGAATCTCAACTGAAACCATCATGTCAAAGGAATATTATTACCGACATTTCAACTGATATCAGGCCGACCAGCCCTCTACTGCACTAGTCTCTGATTTATTTGACAACGTTGAATATTTAGATCAGAACAAATCTAAACGACAAATGAATCAAACACAACATAATAAATGTATCTGCTGGTTTCTATGTAACATGAGCATCAATAACTAGTTTATGGATGGAAATGATATCAAAGGCACTGCCTCTATTTTAAGGAGCCCAGATTTATTTTAACTTCGCTTGACTGATAACGCCGTCATTTTAACAGTTCTCATTTCCTGCAAATATACGAAGCATGAAAAGATGATTTTAATATGCGTGTCGGCCACTTTTTATGAACATTTCAATTAGGCAGTACGAGACAGACTTGGTCGCACTATTGATTATATAGCCCAACATGACTTGAAATATACAGTTTGTCTTCTGTATTTGCATGCATTGTGGTCAATAGTTACGAAATATCTTCAGAGGTTTGTGGAAAAAAGCAGTTCAATGAACTTTTTGAAAATAGAATGTGTTCTACAGTCACCATACAACTTGGAATGATTCAAACCATTTGCATATTACATGTAAGTTTTATATAACTTAGAAATTTTTTGACCTGTTTTAAATATGCAAATATTTTAAAAGAAGCACGTCGCTGCGCTGTTGTGCTATCTTATGACAAGCGCCATATAGCACATTTCGAGAAAAAAAAAATTTTTTAGTGTTTGAGATTGAATATCTTAAAACTTATAAATTGTATAAACAATCCAAAGAAGACAATTGATACATCTATCTATTCTGTATTAATCTCTCAAGTATTGGGAAGATCGGTTAACTGTGTTGCGAGTTTTTACTATAAATGTAAACAAAAGCCGCACTCACACGTGTCATATGTGTATTGATGACAAAATTTGTATGGCGTGTCATGATCGTGCACGGAAAAATTCCTTGAAAAAAATCATTAATTATTAACTTTTTTTCATATATTTGGCTTCATTTCGTCTATAAACAATCGGTGAGATGCATTTTAAGGGAAATGAGTCAGGGAATCTAGTAAAAAAATAGTTAGTTTTGGTTAGAGTGTTGCCAAATATGCTATATTTCCAGTTTAAAACTGGAAATGTTACTCGCAATTCGTGTAATTTTGTTTGGAAAATGATTGCGTTATTGTGTTTCTTAGATAGTTCTACACATTAAACATTTAACACATCAAGATAGCTTGAGCCAATCCACAGACACAGTCATTTGAAGCAAAAAACTAAAAATTTCACTTTTCTTGCTATATCTCAGTAACCAAGCAAAATGTAGAAATTCTGAGAACACCAGTTTGTAGAGATTTTTTAGACAAGTGATGCGGCATATCTAATTCAGTTAACCCCAAAATGGCGTTTGTCATAAGTTCATACTCCCAATAGCGTTCACTTAAATTTCCAGTGCGACTGAGAACTAAGCACTGAAATTTCAGGTCTTGATATCACGCTTCCTATGAAGTGCATGCATGCATAGTTCAAATTTTACTTCGATATCGACTTTTACTAAAAGTGACTTCCCAGTAGTATATTTGATTTGAATTATTATCGCTAATCGTAAGGCCAAAGAACAAAAAACTCTCGAAACCCGTTAGGTAAATTCACCATCATTACTGGAATTTTATTTTTCAAGATACTTTTCGATAACCTTCCGTCACTTGCGTTAGTGCACTGGGTGCACACTGCTCTGAAAATTTGGAAAAGTTGTTTAAAAAGCTTTTGTAATATTGTTCAGGAAAAAGTTTCTGAAGTTTTTCTGAAAGTTTCTGTATCTTCTCCCTCTGCAACATATAAACCCTTAAGTATACACCAATTAGTTTAGTATATCTTATTAACATAAACTAACCCCTTGAAAACTATAAAAAAATGGTGTAGTTCGATGCAATTGAAAAAAATATCCTCAAAAAATGGGATGTACCTATTAATGTAGGACACACTGAATAATAAATACAGTAAAGACCCGTTTTTATCAGCCCCATGGCGTATTTTAGGCTCACAAAATAGGAACATTGCCTAAATCAGGACATTTTTTTCTTCATAATAAACTGAAATCGTTAAAATATTCTTCCCTTCCCTTGATTTAGTCTGATAACTATTTCTGATTATTTAATATAGTCTTCTAGCGCAAAAATTAAAAAAAGTGCATGTTTTTGTTTTTGCTCTTTAAGATAAGGAAAACATGCTCAAGAAAGGATTTACTCGAATTAAGCGTGGTTCGTCTGCTAGAGTCTATCAATCATATTTGCATATGAGGGTGACAAAATTGGCGACTGATCAAATCGGGTCGAGTCTTGAATGTATTATAATAGACAGGCAGTATTTGAAGAAGTTTCTGGTGGACGAGTGTAGAATGGCTTTGTTTCCACTCGCTTGAAGTCAGCGGTGTAGCCAGAAATTCGGTTTGGTGGGGGTTTAGTGAAAATCGATGTTACTATCCAAAAAATTATGGAGAATCATTTTTTCAAAAAATTGTAACAGAGTTCGTGTCTTTAGCGAAATTGTTGAGACTTGATTACTACATATTGGGAGTATATCGAGTTATAAAATGATATTTATGAAATGTTCCTTAATCTATTTTTTTTCTAAAGCAAATTTCTATTGTGAGTTTCACAAACTCAAGCTTTGGATACAATGTAAATTTTTACCGTTTATAAGCAGTAGAAGAGATTAATCATAAACAGTAAAATCATAATAATTTATTTTAAAGAAAATACAAATAGCCTAAAATATGTTAATACCCTCAACACGTGGAGCCTTCATGTCTTCAACAAAGTGGTTTGCAGTGGCAAAATTATGATGAAAACATTAAGTCTGGAACAAAATTTTTTCATATATTTGGCTTCATTTCGTCTATAAACAATCGGTGAGATGCATTTTAAGGGAAATGAGTCAGGGAATCTAGTAAAAAAATAGTTAGTTTTGGTTAGAGTGTTGCCAAATATGCTATATTTCCAGTTTAAAACTGGAAATGTTACTCGCAATTCGTGTAATTTTGTTTGGAAAATGATTGCGTTATTGTGTTTCTTAGATAGTTCTACACATTAAACATTTAACACATCAAGATAGCTTGAGCCAATCCACAGACACAGTCATTTGAAGCAAAAAACTAAAAATTTCACTTTTCTTGCTATATCTCAGTAACCAAGCAAAATGTAGAAATTCTGAGAACACCAGTTTGTAGAGATTTTTTAGACAAGTGATGCGGCATATCTAATTCAGTTAACCCCAAAATGGCGTTTGTCATAAGTTCATACTCCCAATAGCGTTCACTTAAATTTCCAGTGCGACTGAGAACTAAGCACTGAAATTTCAGGTCTTGATATCACGCTTCCTATGAAGTGCATGCATGCATAGTTCAAATTTTACTTCGATATCGACTTTTACTAAAAGTGACTTCCCAGTAGTATATTTGATTTGAATTATTATCGCTAATCGTAAGGCCAAAGAACAAAAAACTCTCGAAACCCGTTAGGTAAATTCACCATCATTACTGGAATTTTATTTTTCAAGATACTTTTCGATAACCTTCCGTCACTTGCGTTAGTGCACTGGGTGCACACTGCTCTGAAAATTTGGAAAAGTTGTTTAAAAAGCTTTTGTAATATTGTTCAGGAAAAAGTTTCTGAAGTTTTTCTGAAAGTTTCTGTATCTTCTCCCTCTGCAACATATAAACCCTTAAGTATACACCAATTAGTTTAGTATATCTTATTAACATAAACTAACCCCTTGAAAACTATAAAAAAATGGTGTAGTTCGATGCAATTGAAAAAAATATCCTCAAAAAATGGGATGTACCTATTAATGTAGGACACACTGAATAATAAATACAGTAAAGACCCGTTTTTATCAGCCCCATGGCGTATTTTAGGCTCACAAAATAGGAACATTGCCTAAATCAGGACATTTTTTTCTTCATAATAAACTGAAATCGTTAAAATATTCTTCCCTTCCCTTGATTTAGTCTGATAACTATTTCTGATTATTTAATATAGTCTTCTAGCGCAAAAATTAAAAAAAGTGCATGTTTTTGTTTTTGCTCTTTAAGATAAGGAAAACATGCTCAAGAAAGGATTTACTCGAATTAAGCGTGGTTCGTCTGCTAGAGTCTATCAATCATATTTGCATATGAGGGTGACAAAATTGGCGACTGATCAAATCGGGTCGAGTCTTGAATGTATTATAATAGACAGGCAGTATTTGAAGAAGTTTCTGGTGGACGAGTGTAGAATGGCTTTGTTTCCACTCGCTTGAAGTCAGCGGTGTAGCCAGAAATTCGGTTTGGTGGGGGTTTAGTGAAAATCGATGTTACTATCCAAAAAATTATGGAGAATCATTTTTTCAAAAAATTGTAACAGAGTTCGTGTCTTTAGCGAAATTGTTGAGACTTGATTACTACATATTGGGAGTATATCGAGTTATAAAATGATATTTATGAAATGTTCCTTAATCTATTTTTTTTCTAAAGCAAATTTCTATTGTGAGTTTCACAAACTCAAGCTTTGGATACAATGTAAATTTTTACCGTTTATAAGCAGTAGAAGAGATTAATCATAAACAGTAAAATCATAATAATTTATTTTAAAGAAAATACAAATAGCCTAAAATATGTTAATACCCTCAACACGTGGAGCCTTCATGTCTTCAACAAAGTGGTTTGCAGTGGCAAAATTATGATGAAAACATTAAGTCTGGAACAAAATTTGTTTGAAAAGTAAATTCTTCATAAATACTGCTTGGAGGATATAACGTCAACATTATTTTACCAGATGATGTGTTGTTCAACGTTTGTATAATTCATCAAAGATACTAAACCTCTGTAATTGGCGGTTTCAAAATGATGTGATCTTGACTTTAAATTATTATTTTCGAACATTTTTATACCTACTCATTGAGACAATGTCTGTATGTGTGTGTATGTGTGTATGTATGTATGTACAAAATGTCATGTAATTATCTCAGCAACGGCTGAACCGATCTTAATGAAACTAGTTTCAAATGAAAGGCCTAACGCTCCCATTTGACACTATTATTTTTGTTTTTCGATATGTTGTTTACTTTCTAAGATATGGGCAATTTTGTCAAAACAGGGCTGGTTTGAAGCGAATAACTTTCGAACAAGGCAATTATATCGCGCGAACAGCTCATGAAAATACTTTTCCAACAAGCTATAGATTGTCAAAATCCGTTCGCAAGCGGCGGAGATATTAAACATTTTGTGTTTTTATTCCTCGCTTACCAATTTTCACCGACTAAAAACGAGATCGTTACGTACAGAGTATTGCTTTACTGGTGTTTTAGGGGCAAAACTAAACCGATTTTGAATATCAGAGTATGAAAACACGTTTACGTGATTCAAGGATTTCGATTTTGAAAACATTTTGTGAATTACCTCTATAATAACTAAACTATTTCTCAAAAATCAATATGTAAGTTGACTTCAAAAACAAAATAATGTGTTCAAAGTGAAATATTTTCTAGAGTTCATGTATTTATCCCTTGGATTAGGCGTTACCTTCAATCGTGAAGTAAATGTTGGGTGATATATTAATAAACAGATTATCAAGTAATTCACCTAGTAGTGAGATAAATGATTTCTTATATAATGATACTCGTGGCATCGCCGAAAGAAACTGTATTTTTGAATCCCAAAACTCTAATGAAAATTTAGCTCTTTGTTAGATTTAGGTTATATTGGTTATGGCTCAAAAACAACTACTTAAATTATTTATAATAAGGATGTAAGGACTCAATATATCGCATAATATACCTATAAAAATAAAGTCTCGGCATGAACCATCATTTGCCATTCCTCACATACCCTTCCCCCATCTTTATCTCACTCTCATTCTCTCTCTCTCTCCCTCTCTCTCTCTCTTCTCGTGTTGATGGCAACTATCACGACTCACATCTATCTTTCTATTTCGCAATCCATTTCTAAGTTGTGTGATATGATCCTCTGCTAATCTTTATTAATATTCAAGCTGATTTCAAGTATGCGATGCAATTGTGAAGGTTTGAGAAAACAAAACTATTTTTTGTCTTCTGTCACCCTATTATTTTCTTTGCATTTTAGTATAGAAGAGACTCGCGGAAACAAGTTTAATAATACATCCTACATGGCAAATAAAATATTTGTAGTCCTGAGAAAATTTGCAAAATATTTGCATTATGGGAAAACTATAACTATTTTCAAGGTGAAATAGTATCCCTTCGAAACTTTATTAACTATGGGTGGACAGGTGACCATCGAAAACTACATCAACTCAAATTTAATTCCGTTCTATTCAAAGCTTGTATATACGCTTTAATTAAGGAAATTCATGTCTTTCTCAGAAAATTATATGGATGTTTGACGATGAAAATTTTCAAAAAAGAAATTCCACGTGCGATATTTGAACTCTTCGTATCTCTATTGAATTTTGAATGAAACATATGCTCAAATATGTCATGTGAAAATTAAAAACACCTTTTTCGTGATGATATTATTGAAAATGCACATACGTTATATTGGTATGAACTTTCATGAAAAATAACGGATCAAAGCCCAAAAATATCTACGAATTAGATCCGGGAAAAGAAGTTTCCTACAGTCCCCACCCTCGATGGGGGATGCAAGTGCAATGTGTCTTCTAACTAGTACTAGATGAGTACACTTCAATTGATGTTTCAATGGCAGTCACAATTAGTAGTGAGGCATTGGATAATTCAGCACACGTTTCGTTCGAGTTTTTCATATTGTACAAGTCAATTAGCAAGGATTACAATCAGAGTTTATGCATTGGACAGTAGTTGATCTGACTAAATATTTGCCATCCTGATAGTTTGAACTATTTATTTTTCACAGTATTGGTTTGTATAGGACTTATTTTACCATATTTCCTGAACGAGAATTCCGAAGGAAACAATATGCAAGCTATAAGGATGACTGGAAAGAGACTGCATTGTAATAAATTGAATGCACGCCTTTTATGCTATCGACATAGCCTAGACAATTCACACTATTTATTTTAATGCAAATGAAAATTTTGAAATATCTACTTGTCTCTTTTACGTATCGCATTCTTCCTCTTTCGTTCTCTGTTCAAGGGGCTTGAAAGTACATGTGGCCTGGTCTCACTTTACTATATTCAATTGTACATTAAATTACTGGACCAGCAAATTCTGTTCAGCACAATTTTTTTTTCGGGAATTTGCGACCAAAAAGTAAACTTTGAACTCCAAAGCAAATTGAACATTCCAGGTTCATGATAACTAATTAAAGTCCATCAATAATGTAGAAACACCAGATAATCTTAAAACGACGCCGTCAAGTAAAGAAGCGTGAAAACGAAAAGACTAAAACAAAAAAGGGATGGAAGCCCTAGAAAGCCCTCTTGTATATTAATTAGCCTTTTCTCAGAAGATAAGATTTTCAAAAATATTTCATAACTTTCCGATGCAATAGTTCTCAAATTCAAGATTGTGTTATCTATTCTCAAAAATGATTTTTTAACTTTAACTTTAAGTGATCATTGCATTTAATTAATTATTTCATTCAGCATCTTTTTATTCATTTTGTACATCTGCGTTCATTTTATCTACTTTGTTCTTTTCATCATTTGGATTCACTCTGATCAATTTATTCTTTTCGTGCATTTTACTCATATCATTCATTTAAATTATTTTATTCTCTGTTTTCATCCAATGCATTCTATTCAATTTTTCCAGTTCATACATTTTTTCTTCATTTTATTAATCTGAGTATTTTTTCAGTTTTATTCATTTCATCCAAATAATTTATTTGGCACAATTTATTTTTTTCTATTAATTTATAACCTTTCAACATCCTTTAATTTTTCATTTCAATCAATGCATTTTATTCTGCTCATTTTCTTCTTTTTTTATTCATTTTATCAATTCCGCTCATTTTTTTTAATTTGATTCGTTTGTTTTTTTTATTCATTTCATTTTTTATACATTTTATTTTTTTTTGTTCATTCCATTCTTTTTATTCATTTGATCCATTACATTCATTTGATCTCCATTGTATTCACTGCATTCATTACACTAAATTGATTCATTTAATTCATTTGATTTATTTGATTCATTTTAATCGTTTGATTCATTTTAATCATTTGATTCATTTAATTCATTTTTTTCATATCTTTAGTTTTATTCATTTCATGTTCAGTCATTCATTTTATTTATTGCATTCAATTTGTTAGTTAAAGTCAATTTATTCTATTAATCTTATAACTGTTTCTAAATATAGTCTAAATTTTCATCAATTAAGCTAATATAATTTGATTCGTGTGTATTATAATTTTGATTTACATTAATCATTCTACTCATTTTATGATGAACACCTTTTATTCCATTTTTTGCTTCATTTTTTTATTTCGTTCGTTTTAATGATTTTCTACCATTCATTTAGTTTATTCGAGATTTTATTCGTGCAGGACTAGAAACTAGAGTTCTGCAAACTAATGAATGATCCAACAGTGATATGTGTATGAAATGTCCCATCTCACTGCTAGGTGGATTAAATCGGTTTTTTGTGTTTCTTTTCTCCATCACTTTTAACGAAAAATGGTTTTGGAACCCTATAAGCACTAGAATGCGTTGGACATTAAAGAATTAATTTTATCAATATTATTCATTTTATTTGTTTCATTAATTTTATTAGTTCTATTTATATTTTTGCTTTATTAATAATATTCATTTCATTCAATTTATTCGTTTCATTATTTTATTATTTTTTCCAATTCATATACAGGCCAGATTCGATTATCCGTAGGATGCAGAAAAATTTCGGCTCGGATAATCGAATAAAAAAAATATTTATTTTTCTTCATGAAATATATTTGTTATATGTTGAAAAACAGTATCTAAGGTACATGTATCAATATTTGACTTATGGTACATGGTACATACATAATGTTTGACTTATGGACGAATATTGATCACTTTATATTCTATAAAGTAAAAGTAAGACATGTAATGAGTTATTTAGTCAACTTATTTTATGTTAAGGTTGAACAGAGAAGGGGCAAAAAAAGTTTTTTCCACACCGTGTGTTAGATGTTCATAAAAATCTATCAGCAGTACTGTAACAACATTCTACCTTAAAGTATTGTGTTCGATTAATTTGGATTAATAACTTATATTTCGGTAAATTCAGACAAAAATAACAACTGAATTTGAAATTACGCACCACTGGTTTGTATACAACAAAACTTTGGGAATCCTCTAAGATGCTAAATTCCACTGAGAACCCCAAAATTTTGTTTCAAAACCATTCAACACAAATCCAGTAATGGACGCCTGCTGAACGGTCTGCTGGGCGTCGCCCAACGTTGGTCCAACAAAGAACCAGCATTGGACAACTTTTAAACATGGATTTCTTAGAGGGATGAATTTTGCACACGTTGCGAATATCAAAAATGCCCAACTTTTTGTGCGCACGATACCAAGAAGCGTGCGTTGTTCAATCAACAGCAGTATCATCAACGTCATCATGCGCTCTAGAGATATTGTTTAGCGAGCCAATCAGAAACTAGCTGAATCTTGGTTTGTTTGATATTTGAGCTATACATATGCTTGTTCAAAAGCATTAAATGATTCAGTTTGTTATACATCGTCGCACAGTAAACTTTTTTCTCTTGTTTGCTTGGTGGAAACGTCATCCAGGATCTTCATTTGGCCATTGTTCGGCAATCTACCGAGTCGCTTAAAGGCTGTTTAGTGCATCTACTTCATAAAGAATTATTAGCGCTTTTCAGAGCGGTGCATAGTACTGACTACAGTGAAGATCCTATTTTATTCGTCCCCGTGTTTGTCCGCTTCCAATTTTTCTACAAGAGTTTGTCAGCTTTTTGACCCGATTTTGTCAACCACATTTAACACAACGTCTTATGATTGAATTCCCCTATATTTCACGATGGAATTAAAGTGAAAGCCTTTGCGTAAGTGTGTTAAGAATTCAAAATGCGGATGTTCTTAAAGCATCTAAAAAGTTTCAATCTTTTTTCAAACTGCTGCGATAATAGACTGATTCCGATGAGTATTTTAGGGTTTTATTTCATACCTTAGACAGTGCCAAACAATCTGAAACCAATATGTTCAGATTTAGTCAGTCCTAAATACACAACGGGGCTCATAAAATCAGTCATTGTATTCATTCTAAACATTACAGAGAAAATCACAGGCATCTACAGGAAAATGTAGTTTGTAGCCAATCGATTAGGTGCATCAAATTTTATAGCACAGCGAATTGAATTTAAATATTTGTTGATTACATGAAATCTCTTTATTTTCCCAAATTATTGTAATTTTCAACAGTTTAAATCTTTGTGCTTCCATGAAATGTAGCTGATATTATATATATTGATCTATCGATTTTTGGGTTTAAATATTAGGATAGAAAAGAAGTTTTTAGTAAAAAATGCGAAATTTCTGTATTTCCACGTATTTTTGTGAATATTTTGTGAGAACATAAAATTCTGGTTTTCCAAAAACTGTAGCTAGTATCAATTGTAATCGATTGATGTACGAAAATATGTAAGTCATCGCATCGAAGTCAAAATTATATGGATCATTCCATAGATAAAAAAAAATATGCAAACTTGAAATCGACCTTCACGGATTTGAACCAAATTTGGAGGCATTGTTTATCTAGGGCAATGTATTTGAACCAAATTTGGAGGCATTGTTTATCTAGTAATCAATGTATAAAAACCCAATTTTTTGCGTCAATTGAACCACCCCTCGGGTCATGGGAGCACCCCCCGTTTTGACAAATTGCCAAAACCCTTGATTTTTTTGATCATATCTCCAATTTTCTTTACTCTAAAATCAAACCGCAAGATGGTTTTTGAAGAAAATTATTCAAGGAGTTTAGAAAAAAATATAAATTTGTGGCGACAGTGCTGTCAAGTACGCAATTTTTTCAGTTAAATATTAAAAGCTAATTTTTCTCTCAATACATATATTTTAATTTTGAATTCTAATGCCATCGTGTTCCTCAGACATTTTTCCCTTCAAAACGGTGTATCTCAGGATCCGCTCAAATTATATTCAGATTATATGTGTTTTTTATGTAAAAATGTCTGAGGAACACGATGGCATTAGAATTTTCAAAATTAAAATATATGTATTGAGAGAAAAATTTACTTTTAATATTTATCTGTAAAAATCGCATAGTTGGCAGCACTGCCGCCAAAAATTTATATTTTTTCTAGACTCCTTGAATAATTTTCATCAAAAGCCATCTTGCGGTTTGATTTTAGAGTAAATAAAACCGGAGATATGATCAAAAGAAAATCAAGGGTTTTTGCAATTTGTCAAAACGGGGGGTGCTCACGTGACCCGAGGGGTGATTCAATTGACACAAAAAATTGGGTTTTTATATATGGGCCCTAGATGAACGATTCCTCCAATTTTGGTTCAAATCCGTGAAGGTCGATTACACGTGCCTTGATCACTTCGCGTGGAATGGCCCATATGCTAGTTAAGTAAAACTTCTGTATTTCTATGAAGATTTCATAATTTTTTAGAAAATATTTATTCTTTCAGAAACTGTAGTTGGTATTAATTACAATAATAGACGTGTAATGTAGCTTTAGAAAACATAATATGCGGACAATTGAAACAATTTCTTCGGACTACGGATAATCGAGTCATTTTCTACGGATTATCGAATATGGCCTGTATTGTATTCAGCTTCTTTATTTTATTAATTGTTCAGTTAATTCATTCATTCTTTTTATTCATTTCATCTAATTTGTTACTTTATTATCATGAAAAACTATATTACCTTTTTAATTTAATTTATTGTATGGATTTTCTATAATTTATTCTATTTATTCGAGGTTTTATTCGTGCAGTACTCGAAACATTATTCATCTCACCTCTAGCTGGGTGCCAACTTCGTGTGAGTTCTGAAAACTGATAAATGATCCAACAGTGGTATGTGTAAGAAATGTCTCATCTGACTGTTAGGTGTATTAAATCGGTTTTTGATCATGCAGTATCAAAAAACAACAAAAGTCGATTTTGCAGGTTTTGTAAATCTCACCGTTCATGGTGCTTTTGGTCGCGAATGTTTTACTACGTTTACCAGAACTTCAAATGGCCTGATAAATCAGGTACTTCAAAGTGCATTTCGACTGCTTCTTCCCTTCGAAACGGTTATGGTTAACAAGAACCCGTGAAATATTTCTGTCCCGGCAGCTGATTGGAATTGGCTTTGATGTTCTCATAATCAATGACACAGCACCGGTATTTTATAAGCAGCGTCATGTGGAGTTTTCAGGTGCGCGTTTTGGCACAATTCGGATCGTTTCGTGACCCTCTGGACAGAGCTTGACAACAAGTCAAGCTTTTTGGCCAGTCCCGCGTCAAAACGCATGGATACCGCTTGCAATTAGCAATCAGTGCTCTGTCGGTTTTCCCGGTTTTCGTCCAGTTCTTGATTTTTCGTGCACTGTAATCCGTGTATGGAACCTTTGAAAGACCTTTGAGACCGTCGAATGATATATATCCATCAGTTTGCCCAAGGCGCGAGGCGTCATCCAAGCATTTTACACGTGAGTGAACAAAATCTTTTCGCGAACTTGTTGAATTTGTTGAAGACATTTAATGAAAAGTATAAATGGCATGAAAGTTTAAAATGAAATTTAAGTATTTTGTCAGGCTAGGTCTCACTGTGGGCTGGTTTAAACTGAAAGCCAAATTTCGTAAAATGGAAATCTTTCTTGGTTGATTCGAATATTTAACGACTGGGTTGTGGTACAGTGTTTCAAATTAATTATACCAGACCAAAAAAGGATAGAATTATTAGGTAAAATATAAAAAATTAATAACGGCAAATCTATAGAAATATAACATAATTACAATTTCCATTGCTATAATTGTTACAGGATTATTAAATTCCTCACTCCCAACCCCGCCCTGCTTCTTTCTGTCCCAGAGCCAACAGTTTTGTGAGGTGTGTTATCTTAATTGCGTTTAATTAATTTCATTTATGTGTTTGGTTTGTCGGATTTTTCCGTCCCAACTCAGCAAAAAATAAAAAAAATAATAAAATGAAATACAGAACGCAAATGCCTAGCCAATGCAAAAGTGGTATGCGCCTGTTTTCCCCTCGCCCGAGGCAGATTGTATACTGTCTGTTCTCTGCATGGGGTGAACATGATGGCGGACAGTTTTTAATGTTAGGCTATGATTTCATTTGTCGCTGCAAATGCAAATAATGTTAAAAAAAATAACACAGAGGAAATCGCATGTACGTGACTCGTTGAATGCGTGATAGTGATAGGGTTGGTAATTTGTGTGATTAGTTGAAACAAAAGTCTGCTTCCTGTTAGTTCAGAATGTCGTGAATAGTTATTCGCAATGTGTGAAAATTAATGATACCTACCATGCTATCCCAAGCAATACATTCATATAAGGCGAAAAAAGTGGGCATTTGGTTCTATATGTTTTATTCTGAATTTTTCATTGCCCTACATTATTGTCATAAACGATAAATTAAAAATATTAGTCAAGTGATGCAACTAAGTTTTTAAGCATCTATACGTACTCGATCAGAGGAGCAAACTTATACCGAAAGTCTAAATATTTCAGCTTAAAAGTACCAACAGAAAAACGTTGATACTTTTCAGTACAAAATAATAGTAAACCATAGTATGAACCCATTCAAAATTCTGCATTACTTACGCATAGCGCTTTAACATGTTTGATAAAATTAATCATGCCGCTATCTTATCATGCACTCCCATTTAATGTTTTTGTATATATAGAGTCGCACACCGACAGCGTAAGCTGAAAGGATACCAACTATCTGTATCAATTATATCACATTTCACATCTTTTCACACTCCTATCATATCTCATCTTTCATCCACCTTTCAAGTGATGCATCGAATTGAATAGTTTTTCCCGAGTCGACCGACTGCACAGTGTCGTCGCACAGCTGGACAAAACTTTAAAAAAATTTGGCTTTTTCATAATTAAATATTTCTTTTATATTTGTAAATAGGTTGAAGAGAAGTAATATCAAAATATGAAGTCTTGAGGGAGGGAATTTTGATTTTATGAATCAGGTCACAGGTAAAATAGATGATGAATTCAAGAAAAAACATTGGGTAAAAACCATTGTTATCCGAATGAATATATCTGTTTAGTTAAAAATCTTAAGCTCAACGAGTTTCATTGGAAAGGGTTTTCTTTGGGCTTATATGTTCAGTTCGTATACAGATCTTTGTTATCTCTCTCAGACATGCACAATAAACGATAAATCTGGCTTCAAATTACAAGTCATAATGTTCAAAGTTGTTGTACTTTCTTTTGAAATAGTTCGGAAAGATAGGTTGTAGTACTTGATACTTGAAAATTATTGTACCTTCCGGAAATGAATATCTTGTTTGACTTCTTTTTGTCCCATATATGTGGAAAATGTGATATTTCAAGATAAGTCTAATTGAGATTGCATATCCCTTAGAATTATCAACAATTGAAAAAATGCTTACTTTGTTAAAAATTCACTTCACTTCATTTTTTGAAAATAATTTTTAAGGATATAGTGCGCTGTTAGAAAATATTGAGTTAAAAAAATATTTAAAAAAACATCAAATATGAATTCAGTGTCAAAAATTACCCAAAAGTTAGGTTTTCATAGAAATGTGCATTTTTTGAGTTTTTGTCCGACTTTTCTATGGAGAGCGATCACTGTGGGCTGACTGGCTGGAACCGTGCGCCGTGTCGTCCGTCCCTAGAGCATTTTCCCACACGTTCGAGCTTATCACATAGAATGGCTACACTTTCCTCCACCATCGGGGGCACCGTTTCATTTATAGTAGGTATCGTTGCTGGTTGCAAAAGAGACTGCCAGCCCAGCCCAACCCGTACCGATAGAGGCAAATGGTTCTCGGTTCGCTGCTGGTGGGATGAGGGAGTAAGCGCAGGGATGCGGTTGTTCAAATTTGCATAAATATTTATTTACGCTGTTCAAGCATGTCCGCCGTAGTAATTTAACCCTCATTTCAAAGGTTTCCGAGCACGTAAACATCAGCCCGGAACAGCAGCCAACTAGACAGACAGACAGTCAGACAGGCTAACAGTGGAACGGACACGATCACGTCTTGCAGTCCCATCTGCTCCATCATTTCTTAGCTCGCACTGTGTATGGGGGAAAGTTTTTCGCAACCCAAATTCAGGCGCCGTGTGGGGGAAACGAGCGGCGCTTGAACGGTAGCAAGGCAAATTGTGGTTAAAATAGCAAGAAAACTTCCTTCACAAGTATTTACCAGAATCAACTCTTGAATAGCGGAAGATACGAACCAGGAAGGCAATCGAACATGATACCTACGATCAGTGTTTAAATTTAATTTCCGTGTTTTCGGGTAAATACTTTGAACATGACTGTGATTTTTTATTGCAAATGACAATCTAGGAAAAAGAACGAAGAAACTTGTTCTATGGTTGTGTTCTGTCTGAAAGGGACTTTAGTTATGGTGGTGGTACAGATATTAAGATGTTATTTTTTGGTAATAACAACAAAAACACGCACCCGTTGGCTTTCCTCCTTACTAAGTAGTAGGAAGTTGGCTTTAAGCTTTTTCATGGGACGAAATTTTTGATAAATCGTTTGTTTTGACATTTCCTGTAATCAGTGATGAATGTTGTGGCAAATCTCCACCCTGAAATTCAAACATTTATCATTGCAGTTACAGAGGCTATTATAATGTTATGTTAGAGCATGTGTTGTATCGCTCGTAAACCTATGTGAATAAGTCGACGCTTTCTGGTTTATTATGTCTCAATATCATTACAACATTGTAATACTACATAATAATTTAATAATTGATTTGAGCTTAATTTCTTCATCGATTACTTCGTTCCATAAAGAGCTGACATTGCATTTTTCAGTCATATGAGAAAAGGATCAGATAAAATATACCACTACGAAAATGACAACTCACAGTTTCAAATATTCATATAATAATAATTATCAGTTATCAGAATCAGAGCTGTCCTTCATTTTGCGGAGAATTAGTTAATGATTTTCTGATTACGGCTTATAAGCAAAAATTTAAAAAAAATTGAGAGGAAATTGCGGACAAACCGTCGTTGGCCGAACGCATCCCTGATTTTCAATTGGCTGTCCTGGTATACAAAGAATTTGCGTTGTCACGGTGCTATTCGTAGATTGCATACTAACGATTATCATATTGCCTATAGGTAGTTTGACTCATTTTGCTAGCAAAATAAATGATCGGGAATGAGCTTTATCTCTTTCTAGTTCTGTAAACCAATAGCATGAGAGTCGTCATTGCCGGCCACGACCATCTTCACCGATACTTAGGATAGGGTAGGAAATGTTGATGTAATACCTACTTAAGAAAGGCCACCGACTCAGCGACGTTTCCATAGGTATTACGGAGTTGGATTGAGAGACAGGTATAGATCTAGGATTCGCCACAAGCAGGCAATGCGACCACCAAATTAACCCCCCATACTCATGGTCCAAATTCACCCCCACCGCATGTGTTTGAAATGGGTACAACCCACGAAAACACCATCACCATTGTCTGCAAACCATATTTATGGGTTTTTGAGACCATTTTAAGGTGTTTTGGTGATTGTGAAGTTTGGGGCGAACCATATGGATGGTCTTTTTATGGGGTTATATGGTTTTTGTACCCATGAGAATTTTCTCGGGTAATGGGTGTTCAATTAAAAATGATTTTTTTTCAGTGTAGTTAAAAAAAATCAAAATTCCAACGAATTCAGTATGTTCATTCTTCAAAACAACGTCAATGAATATTAGAGAAGGAGCCCTGGTCAGCCGTTCGACGCAACTTAGTCGCGATGTTCTCACAAGAGCGCTGGACGGCACTGACGTCCATCATCCGGATACAATACCGAATCCTGGTGGTCAATTGCTTCGCTTCCTTGGCCCGCCAATTATTTTTGTACACTAGGCCACTGAGGGAGCCAAAGAAATCCTCAATGGGACAGCACTGGGCAAGTTTGACGGGTTCCTTTCTTTCGGCACGTACGGTATCTTTTTCTGCTCAAGATACTCCAGCGTCTTCTTGGCGTAATGGGAAGACGCCTTGTCCGGCCAGAAGACGTACTTCCCATCCGCATAATGCTCCTTCAAGAATTTTCTCAAGCCATTTCTCCTGGTACAATTGTTAATTGATGGCCAGACCGCTCGGCTTGAATCGCTGCTTTGAAATCCCTCTGTCCGATATGGTGATGTACAGTATAACTTTTTTTTTCAAATTTAAACTTAAACTTATATTTTATTTCGGCGGGTGTGGCCGACTTTTCGCTGGAATAGTAGCTGTCATTTCCAGGAAAGTGGGTCATCGAGAGCGGAAAGTAACTTTCGTCCAGCGGTAGTTCTTCGTCATCTACCGGCAGTGGGATTTTACAATCACTATCTGTTCGTCCTTGTATTCGAGGGATCGATTATTCCAAGGGGTTTCCAACAGCATTGATTACATGTCACTCCCGAAAAAAATTACCTAGATTACTTCATGGTTATAAAGATTACTACTTAGAAAAAAGATTATTAATTAATTACTCGATTACTGTAAAATTCCTCGATTACTCTGGATTACTTCGAAGCAAAGCGAGTTCCTGTTGGAATTACTTTGGATTATTCAATCATTTTTAGCTGGAACTGTTCATGCTTAGCAAATTTATCGCCATTTCATTAGATACAGTCTAGTTCTGTTGGATTATTCTCACTGCAAGAATCCATGTGAGCCGACAAAAAAATTCAAAACGACGATTCAGATAAATAGAAAGATTTCTTGTTCTTTTTTATCATTTCACACAATTTTCATAATATTAAAAAAAAATTAAAGGGTTGTGTACAGGACACGACCACGGTGACATTAAAAATGTAGCTTTTTTCAAGAGCGTGCAAATGTATTTTATCTATCACACATATCGACTCAAGTTCTTGCTCACTCGCCTGTTTTTTATGTTACAATTTGCTATATACCCTCCCCATTAAAACATAATTTATTGAAGGTCTTTTAACGGTAATCTATTAATTAATCAAGTATCTCACTAGGTGATTGGCATTATTTGGCTAATCCATCTAGTAAAAATAGGCTGGTCTGTCCAGAAAATATATTTAAAAGAAAAGTTCCATATTTAGAACCGTGACGAGGAAGCCCACGCCCAGCAACGGAAATATACAGATTCTTCATGAAATATGAAATTTCATTTTCCATTTAAATTTTCAATAATGTATTAATGAACTTAAGTAAATAATCTTAAGGTTAAGTATTTCTTGATCGATTAGTGGTAAAAAAAATGAAATTATTTGATACATTACATTGTTACGCAACGTTCGCACTACCAGTTAAAACGGGTTTTATGCTATCTTGGTGACATTTTCTCTTGTTGCTAATTATTAAAACGTGTTATAACTCTGTAGTGTAAACATTGTATTATTAAACCAATTCTGCAGCGTTTTATGTTATATAGGTGTTTTATGTGGTAATAGGACTGACATAATTATATCTTCAGTACAGCGGTTTGTTGCATAATTTCAAACAGATATATTTTAAAATTTAAATTAGTATACCTAATCGTTCAATTTGTTGTATACTTTAAAACGCAATTAGAACTGTGTTTTAACTACATAGGGCAGGACAGATACTCTGACTGGATAAACTGGGAAAACAATTTTAAGTCCAGTAACGATTAAGACATGGCTTGAATTTGAATCGAAAAAGAACACCCGCCTAAACTGCTGCTGGGACGGTAAGTTCTGTTTTAAAATTTTCCGTTGTGTACAGTACGAAACAAAAGTGTTTGAAATTAGAAAACAAAAAGTTCTGCTGGGAATGTGATTGTTTCTGATGCAATTACACTCAGGTTTTTTTTACGCAGGGGATACAGGCCGTGCAAATGAAAACCGCCTAAATTTAAAAAAAAACGCGTAAATGAAAACCGCGGAAATTTCAAAATTCGCGTAAAAAATACCGCGTAATAAAACCTGAGTGTACTCCCCTATATAAAATACTACGCTGCTGAACAGTGCAATAACTACAGAAGCACGTTGTCAGATGCCTTACTGATAAAAAACATATAACCAAAATATGAAACATATGAAAACCAATAGGCTCTTTACCCTAGGCAGCTACAATGCGCCGTAAACATGGATTAACAAGTTACAACGCACACGCATGCATAAAAATAAATATATTTTATTCAAACGCAACACTCTTAAGCAGCACACACCGTATTGAATTAAATCCAAACCACCCCACCCACCCACTTTGCAAATCATTTTGTGACACCGTGCTGGTACCCGAAAAATTCGCACACGGCCACCGCTGCCGAAAATGCATAGCGTCTACCGCTTATTGTAGCTGCAGCCATGATCTTACCCGTTCGACATAAGAACAAAAACTGATTCAAACGGGTACGCGTCACCTCTATTTATAAACTAACCGTATATGGTTTAGTCACATAGGTGCGAGTGTGTGCACAGCGTTGCCAACTTTATTTTCAAAAAAACTGGAACCTCTCTTTAAAAAAGACTGGAAAAAACTGGATGCCCGAATAACCAAATTTATCCTTGCAAAAGGGAATGTAGTTTAGGGATGCGAAGTATTTTAAAATAAAATGGATCTATTTTTAATAAAACAGGATTCTCAAATATGAAGACAAACATTCAATATGAAAACGTTCAGCTATTAGACAAAATAAGAAAACAATTCTCATATAGCAGCGAATTTCTAGTTTAAGATAGTATAAAAGCGATCGCTACTATTTAAATATAACTTTTAGATCATTTCACATTACAAGTTTTAAGAAATTTGAAATGTTAAACGAAAAAATTGGTACCTTCAAACTAACGCACTATGCCATGTGTAATTACTACTAAAAAAACAATCTTCATTTTAATTAACAATATCTGCTAATCTTGCACTCCATAGCATATCAATTTCTAATGTGTATTGAAATACGACAGGGTGCAGCAAAATATGGTTACTGAAAAACAATTTCCCTTGTTCCCTAGAGAGGTTGTACTCTTCACAATTTCATTTATTTTATTTTATTATTTATTACTAGTTTATATAGTAAACTACTACTGTAAATTACAGCTGAGCCTACAGAACAGTATATGGACATAAAAGATATAACCAACCTATTTCAGCAAAAACCATGCAGTGTCATAGGTGGAAGAATTTGGTCATAGGGAATAACACTCACTCGTCGTCACATTCTTTCAAATTAGCGGGTTATTTATTGACCACTTGGAACTAACCCGGTTTGTCTTTTCGGGATAGATTTTCTTCAACATGAACCAAACATCGTAGTTTAATGCAGTTTTTTTTATGTTGTTATACGTTAAATTCAAATTGTTATCCTGAGGAAGCGCATTTCTTAGAATTCGCTAATAAAAGATACAATTTTACGAAATTCTCCAGTTTTCCATTATTTAGATTATTCAATAACAAGCCATAAGACCGCAATTGTGTGAATGTTTTTAACGAATTTTTTTGCACTCTAATATATCAAAATTTTCAAAAAGCTGGATCTTACCCTTCTTTTCCAAAAATTGCGTAAAACGGCTACATTTCGATTAATTTCCGCAATCATCACTAATAAGTGTCGTTTTGCAGATCTATGAGTAGAAACAGTTGTGCAAACGCCAGAGGATGAACTGGAAGGGCGATATTCTCTTTCGAATTTTTTTTTCAACCGTGTTCCTCGTATTTCGCGACAACATTATATACAATATGTAAAAAGAATATCTGCTCGACTGAGTATAATCGTTTGACAGTCTTTCCTTTGTTGAATTGCTTCTGAGTCACATTTGTGTATTTGTAACGTTACAAGAAACTAAATATTGAACAACCCTATGGCGTATTTTATCTGCCCTAATTCACAGTAAATTTTATTTTCAAGATTTTATAAGGTCAAAAAACAAAGTCAGTGCACCAAACTTACATGAAAAAAACTTAGTTGGTGAACGAAATAAAAAAATTGAGTCACCCTAAGAAACAGTTAATTTTATTTCATATATTTTCCTATGTCAATCAGGAGCGGAACCAGAAAAAAAATTCGGAGGGGGTCCAATATTTCGACTTTAAAATGTTCATTGTACAATATGTAATACCCTCATTTAATTAAAATCAGTTTTGGTAATCGAATCTGGTTTGCAAAGATTTTGAACTTAGAATCAATTTAAAAAAGAAACTTTTTAAAAATTATCAAGATGTTAAAAATTTTCGGGGGGGGGGGAGGTCCGGACCCCCAAGACCCTGGATCCGCCACTGATGTCAATAATATATTAAACTTACCAAAACTACTTGAAACCACCTTTTTCGATCCATTAGAAAGTGGTGATTGTGGTCTACAATCTCTTCTATACCGCGCCACACTGTGGTATGCGGTGTGTCCTGTTCTCATTTCATATTAATTTGATTTCTTAATAAAACACATGAAGGTGAAACTAGAAATACATCTGGTTTGGCATTTCAAATCTTTATTTTGAGTTATTCACAGGTTCAGAGGTAATATACATCGCTTTGTTTGAGCTTCAACAAATTCCTCAGTCGCGTTAGGGGACAACACTTTATATGCGACCGTTTGTGTTCATTTTGGTGTTGTCCCCTAACGCAGTGTTCGCAGCGGTTGCGAAAAAAATTTCCTAAAAACTCGAAAATCTAAGTATACAGTATTGTTCTGTGACTATCGATGATCAAATTTCTAGAACAAATAGATGCTCTAAAGTTCGAGACAGAGCAGGTTTTTTGATAAATACAACTGTAGGTTGGAAAATCAATTTTTTGCGCTGTTGTCCCCTAACGCGACATTTTCACCTCTCAAAAAGAAAGGACAACCTAGAGAACAACGAACTCATAACATTATCGTTGTGTTAGTACTTTTAAAGTATTCAATTAAGTTTTTTGAGCGTACATCGTAGGATTTTTCAAACGACGAGCTGTTAACAGTTGCAAGATGCGTGCAAACGTTGTCCCCTAACGCTGGAATGTGTCATTAGAAATTGATATGCTATGGAGTGCAAGATTAGCAGATATTGTTAATTAAAATGAAGATTGTTTTTTTAGTCTGTTAATTACACATGGCATAGTGCGTTAGTTTGAAGGTACCAATTTTTTCGTTTAACATTTCAAATTTCTTAAAACTTGTAATGTGAAATGATCTAAAAGTTATATTTAAATAGTAGCGATCGCTTTTATACTATCTTAAACTAGAAATTCGCTGCTATATGAGAATTGTTTTCTTATTTTGTCTAATAGCTGAACGTTTTCATATTGAATGTTTGTCTTCATATTTGAGCATCCTGTTTTATTAAAAATAGATCCATTTTATTTTAAAATACTTTGCATCCCTAAACTACATTCCCTTTTGCAAGGATAAATTTGGTTATTCGGGCATCCAGTTTTTTCCAGTCTTTTTTAAAGAGAGGTTCAGGTTTTTTTGAAAATAAAGTTGGTAACGCTGATTGTAATGCAAATAGTGAGGAAATAATTTTGGCGCACACCTCTGGGAAAAAACTGGATAAAACTGGACAATATTTAAAAAAACTGGACGATTTACACATTTGTCTGTTTGACTGGATCGAGTAAAAAAAACTGGAAGAATCCAGTTTAAACTGGAAGGTTGACATCGCTGTGTGTGCAAATGCCAACGTTGCCGAAAATCGGTAGCGCTTATTGCATCGCCCGGAGACGATGTTGTTCGTATGAGACAAGAGCAACAACTGATTTAAACGGACATGCGTCGCTTCTATTTATGACTTCTCGTCTTTCATTGAGTCACTAAGCTGCCCTCTTTTGACGGCTGTGTCTGAGAAATCTGCCTCACGAATGGTAATTTTCCCGTTTTTCGTGAACTTTTTAATTTTACCAATTTCCAAAAGTCTACTTTTATTGGGGAGATATTAAATTATTACCAATATTTAAGTTAGGTGTTTCTGAATCGGTTGGTGTATGAATGATTAAAATCCATCTAGTAATATTGGAGTTATAAGCGTGCAAACCTTACATAGTTTCGTTACATGGGAGATAGTTTAGATTTTAGAATGACACCTAGCCCCAGATAGTGGAGTAAGACATTTTTAATGTCAAAAGGCAAGCGGCATGCGTCTTCCGCAGGGTTCATCTCTTAGCACCCTTTTGTCCATTTTGCTTGTAAAAGACATTTATGAATATCTTGTAAATTTTAACACGCTAAGGCAACTTTCAGATGATGGAGAGGTCTCCATAATAGGATTCAAAGCCAGCGATCTGCAAGGTACTTTAGATAGTTTGTCTGCTTGGACTTATCAACCGGGTATAAGGTTTTCCATAAACAAAACAAAGCTAGTCGTATTTTCAATAAAACGTGATTCAGAACGAGTAAAGCTTCTTTTAACGGGTCAAACCATCGTTCAAGTCTCCACAGTAAAATATATTGTCATCTGGTTCGACTCCAAAACCACATTAGAAATCTGAAGTAGAAGTGGCAACATAGGATCAATTTTCCAATTTTCTTCAATTCAATAACCAGAATATGGTGGGGTGCTCTGTCTCATCAATACTCGTTGAGTCTCCTGGCTTCGGCACATTCAATCAAAATTTCACCGCTTTCCACCAACTGCTTCAGTTTATGTCTCAGAATTAGCCGTTATTTGGGATATCCTTGGGATCGTTGACACCCTGTCTGTAGACCATTATTTCATCGTTACGGATAGTATAAGTTGTATAGAGTCTCTCCGTTCGATGGAGCGTGGAAAACACTCTTCATATTTTCTGGGGAAAACATGGAAACTCCTGAGTGTTTTATCTGAGAAGTCATACCAGATTACCTTAGCTTGAGGTCCTTCCAATTGCTCCATTCCGGGTAATGAGGCGCAAACTCTAGCTAAGGCGAGTGCATTAGAACGCCTGCTTTAAGGGGATAGATATGGGTTGTAATTTAATTCGGGTAATGTCCATGTCAAATCATTATATGTTGGATGCGCATTCCCGGTACATTGGGCTTGTGGAGAACGGCTTTTGAACTTGTGGCTAGGGATTATCACGACATCGAACATGTTGTCTGGTCATGAGACAAGTATTGTGGCGCCAGATCTCAGATAATCAATTTCTTTTGGATTCTGGATGTGCTGGCGATGAATATCCACACATAAGTTATTTCTTCTCTTTGTCTATCATTCTCTGATCTCTACTACAAGACTAGCAGAAAATCTATTGCTGCACTATTAAAAACGAAATGCAAATAATGGACTGGAAGTCAGGCTCCTTAAAAATTCCTCTCCGATCAACATGGGGAACGTGCCATTTGAGCCAGACACTACTGATTTCTGATGATCAATTGATTACATTGTATTTATGGTTGATTACGCGAATTATTTTAAGAATACAGACAATTACCATGCTTATTATTGATTACCAATGTAATCGACGGATTACCGAATTATTTCGAAAATCGAAGTAATTCTTGATTAAGTGTCACTATTTTGGCTTGATGGAAACCCCTTGGATTATTCTTGCAACAGATGATGTCCAACATTCTGAGGATTTGGTGAATCGAATTGGGAGAAGTGATATTTTCAGCCGGCGTCACGCAAACTCGTTTCGTCCTTGTTGTTGAACAGCTTTTTCAACGCTTCCTTCTTCTTCTTCGTTATTATCTTCGCCGGACAGCCGCTACCAGCATTCCGCTTCCCGCTCAGGGATGCCAGGATCCGGTAAACTGTGCTCACGGGCACGTTTTCGTCTCGAAAGTGGTGTACCGCAAACTTTTTTCCATGATGACCATGCGTTTCGTAAAACCGTACAGCACGCTCGCGGTGTGCTTGCTGTTTCGACGCCATCTTCGATTGAACTGACAGCACCCGAGCGAAAAGAAACATGCCACCCATTTCTAGGGAGTCTAGAGAGCTCTAGACTCTAATCTCTAGTCTCTTGGAGAGAAATTCCTACTCGTGCTGCTTCGCGCTTCAGTCGC
>NC_080671.1:158352903-158393903 GCF_030247195.1 Topomyia yanbarensis
AGTTCTCCCGATACCGATTCTTGGGCCATTTAGCCCTACTTCCTTGATGAGCCATTCAGCTCCTCGACTTGTTCGCGAACTACTCAGTCTAGTCCCCGACGATGGATCTGACCTACTCTGACAGAGAGTTCCCCAGCGTGAGGAGTCCTCCCAATTCGAGCCAATCAACTAGGTGCCGAGGTCAGTTCGGCGATTCCGGTTCACTGGTACCTCGATGGCCCGCGACTGGTGGTGTCTCGTCGCGGTCTAGTCCCCAGCGGTGAATCTAGCTTACGCTGACGGAGAGTTTCCCAATACCTATTCTTCTTTGGTTTTCCCAATACCTATTCTTCTTTGGTTTTCGCTATTTTTCGTGGTCGGTCTGGCGATTCCGGATGGAGCGTGACGTCCGGTTCGCTGGCGTTTCGACGACTCATACTCGGTGCTCTGTTGCAGTCTACTCGACTAGTCCTCGGCGGTTGATCTAGCTTATTCCTGCGGAGAGTTCCCTGGCGGTGATTGGTCTCCCGAAACTGTTGCTCGATGTTCATCACGCAGTTTCCGTTGTAAAACGGTCATGATCTACATCATAACTCTGTTTACTGCGTTCCACGTCTTTACGTCGCTTGTCATTCTGTAGGATACATTATCCGGGTTGATGTCCGGTCCTCCCGTTTTAAGTAGCTCCCTGCACGTCACTTCAAACCTCGGACATTCAAAGACCACATGCTCCGGTGTCTCCTCGACGTTCTCACACTCCGGGTACAGTGGTGACGTTGCGTACCCGAATCGTTGAAGATACTTCCTGAAGCAGCCGTGGCTCGGTAGGAGCTGTTTCAGGTGGAAAGTAATCTCTCCGTGCTTTCTATTAACCCACGTCGACAGGTTTAGATGAGCCGGTAGGTACACTTTCCTTTCTCCGTATTGTCCCATTTCTGCTGTCACGTCACCATCGAATCGATTCTTATCATCTTACTCGTGTTTCTGACGTTTCATTGATTGTAGAACTTGATATTCTCCGCCAGGGTGATGCAGATGGGGATCATCTCGGCGATAACGCATACTGTCTCCAGTACGCAATCGTAACTCGTACGACCACCAGCCGGAGCGTCCTGTTCGGTTTTTCGCGGTTCCACTTGGTTTTCAGCGCCGCACCCCAGGCAGGAGCCCCATGTCGCAGTTTCGATGACGAAACACAAAATAATAGACCGACATTTTGCAAGTGTAATCAACGTGGTTGTAAAAGCTCGACGAGTCGTCGATTATCACTCCCAATTGCTTCAGTGCACACTTCGATGCAATCACATACCCATCGACAGTGATCTGTATCCGCTGAATCGCTCTGCCGTTGCTGACCAACAACACATCCGTATTGTGGTGAGCTATTTGCAGCTGCTTGACCCCCTACATCCAGCTCTCGATCACATCTATTATCTCCGTCACCGACACCTCCATTTCTTCAAGTGTCTCACTCGTCACCGTTAGTGACACGTCGTCCACGAAACCCACGATATTCACTTTCCCGGGCAACCGCAGACCCCATCGTACATCCCGTTCTAACGAGTTGGACAGAGAATGGAGCCCTGAGGAACGTCCGCTGTGACTCGAATTGCTTCTACTCTGGACGTAGCTCTTCAGGATCTGGTTCATTCTTCTGCGCAGCGCTGCGGCATTGGTCTATACGAGGCTGGATCGCTCGGTGACTTCCCTGACTTTGGCAGCAACATCAGCTTCTGTACCTTCCTCATTTCGGGGAAATTTCCATCATCTAAAGACTTTAGCAGTAGCATCCTGAACATGTACGGATATTCCATGATCGCAGCTTTCAGCGCCACGATTGGTATTCCATCCGAACCGGGGGTTTTCTTTGATTTTAGTCACATCGACGCTTCTTTGAGCTCGTCGTTAATCGCTTGCCACTCGGCTGTGTTACCTCCTTCTTCTTCGTCGTACGGAGTCGGTGACCAGGCAGTTTAATCGTGCTTCGGGAAGAAACACTAAACGATTATCTTTAGCTTACCCGGGCATATTTCAGCTGGTGTCGACGGGCCCTCATCTTTGTCATGACGACTCAGTACGCATCCCCCAGGGATTGGCGTCTATTTCTCAGCACAGCTGCTTATGGCAATTGGCTTGGCAATCTCCCGTTTTTTTCTTACTCTACAATCTTGCTATCTGAGCTCGACTTCTGGCTATATGACAAGCAGCGTGTAGAGTACTGAGCTACTCATTTAACCAGTAAGCTACAAATATTATGACCATATATTCATAGGTAAAACTTTAAAGGATTGGTAATGTTCTGTAGCAATCGTGTTCAAATAGCTTCCCATTCAGTAACGCTAGTTCCCTGTTGTAAATATAGGCTGTTCACTTCTTCCATCTCCTATGATGAAGAATGAATACCGGGCGGCTAGAACAAATGTTCTGCTTGCGTACAATCCAAATGACGTTTTCTTTTTGCTCTTTGCGAGGACTTTGGACTTACAGGCGATACGAAATACGCTGTTGAAGCAAAAAAAAAAAAAAAAACCGGGCAAATACGCGCCACCACGTGCGTAAGGCGGCATCGCTAAACGCGGTCAGCCGGATTGGTAGCATCCGTATTTTGTTTCTGGTACGCTGTCCGGAGATCCGACACTACCAGCAGTTACCGAAATCCAAGCTAGAATCCTAACAACACCCTCGGTGCTAGGCAGCGCAAAACAGCCGCATCGTCATCGAATGCGGCTTTCATCAAATTTGGTGCAAGCAGCGCGGTACCAGCAGTCGTCAACGTTTTAAAGGTGTGAGTGCGCATCGAAAGCAGCAGCGTGAGATGGTCGGGTCCCTGCGCAGGGTGACAAAAGTTTGAACGGAGTATTGAAAATTTTAGCGTAGAATAGATTTTCCATCCGCACATGCTAGGGCCCTAAACCGACAAAAAAGTAGGAAAGCAATATTTGAAAAAGAATTATGTTAGTTTTGTGGGATAAACGTTATAATTAGATGGCGTGATCCAACGTTTAGGTGTTTGAAGTGGTATATCTGTAATTTGTTTATTTACAGGGTTGTTTCGATTGCTGTAGTTTTACCAAAGTACTCCGGGTAGGACTGCTCGGGAAAACAGTCCCCACTTTGGTTTCGGAAGCTGGCTTATCATTGGTAGTTATTAGACTCTGCCAGAAATTGGTAGTTTAGTTGCGTTCTTTCGATTATTGTTTGGTGTCGTCCCGCGAGACGGAGTACCCTTCGGCTAACCCGCCCTGGGGTTGGGTTTCTGGTCGGGCAACCTTGAAAGTGACAAGTGGTCCTCGTAAGAGGTGGCGCTTGAACCACTTTTTTTATTCATTTCGTTTATTTGATAGGCACAAAGGCGTTAGCTTGGCGGTGCCGAATTCTTTTGTTTTTATATTTTGAATATCTTAAAACTAGGAGGTTACAATGTTGAAATATTTTTTTTATAAAAGAGAAAAAATTTACAGCTATCTTAAGACTCACAATCGTCTGAACTCTCGATCGAAGCAGATCGTTTTCTTGTGCTGTGCATAGAGTGGATCAATATAAATATATACATTGTGAAGGCCAGTCATTGTTTGCGGCAGGCTTTGTTCGCCGGTGCCTAGGTTGGTGAAGTGAATAGTTCAATAACCGGACAAGCCGCTATATAAGCTAAGTATCTTTTTTTTCTCATTTCCCTTTCCCCCGATCTGTCGCTACTTCTTAGATCCCTTCCCCCTGAATATAAGTTTCATCTCTCGTTTACACCACGTGCTATCCTCGTGCCTAAATGGCCGAGGGCGAAGTATCATTGGATGGGAATGATATTCCCATGGATATACCGGATAAACCCGAAATTGCTCCCTCCTCTGATTCCCCCAGTCCTCCTCGTATTAAAACATATCCACCCAGTTCAACTGGGCCCTGGGTGGTCTATTTCCGGCCCATTACGAAATCGCTTAATATTTTAGAGATCTCACGGGAGCTGACTGCTAACTACCCGGCCGTAGCTCAGATAACACGTGTTAGAGCTAATAAGATACGCATATTAGTGAATGACCTCGACCAGGCAAACCAGATTGCTCGCAGCGAGCGCTTTACAAAGCAATTTAAGGTGTATATACCTTGTTTGGCAGTGGAGATCGACGGGGTCGTTGCCGAACCGGGTTTGAAGTGCGAAGACGTGTTGAAGTATGGAGTTGGTTGCTTTAAGGACCCCTCACTTGAACATGTGAAGATTCTGGAATGCAAGCAATTGTATTCAGCAAAAACTGAGAATAATAAGACAACTTATTCATTGTCAGACTCGATTCGGGTGACTTTCTCCGGGTCTTCCCTCCCCAACTATGTCCTCCTGGATAAGGTTCGTCTACCGGTTCGCCTGTTTGTACCGCGGGTAATGAACTGCAGCAATTGCAAGCAGCTGGGCCACACAGCCACCTATTGTGGCAATAAGAAAAGGTGCGGCAAATGCGAGGGAGAACATGAGGATGACGCTTGCAGTGGAGAAACTGAGAAGTTTATTTACTGCGGGGGCCTTCCGCATGATCTTAAATCATGCCCCGCGTACAAACAGCGCGGGGATAAAATTAAGCGCTCCCTTAAGGAACGCTCGAAGCGCTCTTATGCAGAAATTCTTAAGAATGCTTCGCCATCTGTCCCTTCCGAAAATTCCTTTGCTCTTTTGGCTGGCGTTGAGCAAGAATCTGACGACCCACAAGAGGGAACATCTTTGGTTAACCCAGGGGAGTCCAGGAAGAGGAAAAATCAAGCTTCCCCTAGATTGCCTCGTAAGGGTGCCAAGGTGTCATCCACTCAGAGTGCGCCAACTACAATCAATAAATCCAACGGAAGTGATGCACTAAAGCCGAAGCAATTTGCTCCAGGACTTGGAAATATTAATTCTAACAAGGAGTATCCACCACTTCCAGGGACACCAAAAACCCCAAGTGTTCCCTTTTTTCAAACAAATACTCAGTCCAGTAGCGGACTAATGAAATTTTCTGACATAGTGGACTTAATTTTCACAGCTTTCAATGTTACTGATCCTCTTAAAAGCATTCTGATACATTTTCTCCCTATGGTGCAAACATTTTTGAAACAGTTGACTGCTAAATGGCCCCTCCTTGCAGCGATCGTATCCTTCGATGGCTAAGTCATCAAACGAGGTCACTGATTCGATCACTGTCCTACAGTGGAATTGCAGAAGTATCCTCCCGAAAATCGATTCCTTCAAATTCTTACTAAACAGTTTAAAATGTGATGTTTTCGCATTATGTGAAACTTGGTTAACTTCCGATATAAATCTCAACTTCCACGACTTTAATATAATCCGTCTGGATCGAGAAAACCCTTATGGAGGAGTACTTTTGGGGATCAAAAAGTGCTATTCTTTCAACCAAATTAACCTCCCTTCGACACCAGGCATTGAAATTGTCGCTTGTCAAGTTCTAATCAAAGGTAAAGACCTTTGCATTGCTTCCATCTACATTCCTCCTAGAGCCTCGGTAGGGCACCGAACGCTTTGTAATATCACGGAATCCTTACCGGCACCGCGGCTAGTTCTGGGAGACTTTAACGCGCACGGTACGGTATGGGGCTGTCTTCATGATGATAATAGATCAACATTAATCCAAGATCTTTACGACAATTTCAACATGACCATCTTAAACACGATTCTCGACAGTGCGAATCAAGCTCAGACTAAACCAGTACCCAGCGCGAATACCCATGGACGGTCTCCCACCCTGTGGTGGGATAAAGAGTGCTCAGAGCTGTACGCGGAAAAGTCCACTGCATATAAGGCCTTCCGGGAAGACGGGTTACCCGCTAGCTATCTACAGTACGTGTCGTTAGAAAGGCGAATGAAGAGTCTAATGAAAGCCAAAAAACGCAGTTATTGGCGCCGGTTCGTCGACGGGTTAACGAGAGAAACAGCGATGAGCACTCTTTGGGGTACGGCTCGACGTATGCGTAACCGTAATAGTACCAACGAGAATGTGGAATATTCAAACCGTTGGATATTCGCTTTCGCCAAGAAGATCTGTCCGGACTCTGTCCCGGTACAGAAAACGTGCCGCGCCGCGTCTCCTCACGATACCGCGAACGAAACACCGTTTTCGATGGTGGAGTTCTCACTTGCTCTCTTATCATGCAACAATAACGCCCCAGGGTTAGACAGAATCAAATTCAACTTGCTGAAGAATCTGCCTGACACTGCAAAAAGGCGCTTGTTGAATTTATTTAACAAGTTTCTTGAGGGTAACATTGTCCCTCATGACTGGAGGCAAGTGAAGGTCATCGCCATCCAAAAACCAGGAAAACCAGCCTCCGATCACAACTCGTATCGGCCGATTGCAATGCTGTCCTGTATTCGGAAGTTGTTCGAGAAAATGATCTTGTATCGCCTCGACAATTGGGTTGAAGCAAATGGCTTACTGTCAGATACACAATTTGGCTTCCGCAAAGGCAAAGGGACGAACGATTGCCTTGCGTTGCTTTCTACAGAAATCCAAATGGCCTATGCTAACAAAGAGCAGATGGCATCAGTCTTCTTGGATATTAAGGGGGCTTTTGACTCAGTTTCTATCAACATTCTGTCAGAGAAGCTGCACCAGCATGGTCTTTCGCCAATTTTAAATAACTTTTTGCTAAACCTGTTGTCTGAAAAGCACATGCACTTTTCGCATGGCGATTTAACAACATTGCGATTTAGCTACATGGGTCTTCCCCAGGGCTCATGTCTAAGTCCCCTGCTCTACAATTTCTACGTGAATGACATTGACGATTGTCTTGCCAATTCATGCACGCTAAGGCAACTTGCAGACGACGGCGTGGTCTCTGTCACAGGGCCCAAAGCTGCCGACTTGCAAGGACCATTACAAAATACCTTGGACAATTTGTCTGCTTGGGCTCTTCAGCTGGGTATTGAGTTCTCCACGGAGAAAACTGAGTTGGTTGTTTTTTCTAGGAAGCGTGAGCCGGCGCAACTCCAGCTTCTATTAATGGGTGTAACGATCAATCAGGTTTTCACATTTAAATATCTCGGGGTCTGGTTCGACTCTAAAGGTACCTGGGGATGTCACATTAGGTATCTGAAACAGAAATGCCAACAAAGGATCAATTTTCTCCGAACAATAACTGGAACATGGTGGGGTGCTCACCCAGGAGACCTGATCAGGTTATACCAAACAACGATATTGTCGGTGATGGAGTACGGGTGTTTCTGTTTCCGCTCCGCTGCGAACATACACTTCATCAAACTGGAGAGAATCCAGTATCGTTGCTTGCGCATTGCCTTGGGTTGCATGCACTCGACCCATACGATGAGTCTCGAAGTGCTGGCGGGCGTTCTTCCGCTAAAAAATCGATTTTGGGAACTCTCATATCGATTGCTCATCCGATGCGACATTCTGAACCCGTTGGTGATTGAAAACTTCGAGAGGCTCGTCGAGCTTAATTCTCAAACCCGATTTATGGCCTTGCACTTCGACTACATGGCACAGAGCATTAACCCTTCTTCATATACTCCCAACCGTGTTCGTTTCCTAGATACTTCTGATTCTACTGTATTCTTCGACACATCCATGAAGGAAGAGATTCGTGGAATCCCGGACCATATACGCCCGCAAGTGATCCCCAATATATTTTATAATAAATTCCGAGAAGTCGACTGTGACAAAATGTTCTACACTGACGGATCAAATCTCGATGGGTCCACTGGCTTCGGTATCTTCAACAATACTATCACCACTTCATTCAAGCTCAATGATCCCGCTTCAGTTTACGTCGCTGAGTTAGCTGCAATTCAGTACACCCTTGGGATCATCGACACTCTGCCCACAGATCACTACTTCATCATTTCGGACAGCCTCAGCTCCATCGAGGCTCTTCGTGCGATGAAGCCCAAAAAGCAATTCCCATATTTCCTGGGGAAGATACGGGAGTCCTTGTGTACGTTATCTGAAAAATCTTATCAAATTACCTTTGTTTGGGTCCCCTCTCATTGCTCTATTCCGGGCAATGAAAAGGCCGACTCATTAGCAAAGGTGGGCGCATTAAATGGTGACATATATGAAAGACCAATCTGCTTCAACGAATTTTTTAGTATTTGTCGTCAGAGGACACTCAGCAGTTGGCAAACCTCGTGGAGCAATGGTGAACTTGGACGATGGCTACATTCCATTATCCCAAAGGTATCAACGAAGCCTTGGTTCAGGGGGATGGATGTGGGTCGGGATTTTATTCGTGTAATGTCCCGACTTATGTCCAACCACTACACCTTGGATGCGCATTTGCGGCGTATTGGGCTTGCGGAGAGTTGTCTGTGCGCTTGTGATGAGGGCTATCACGACATCGAGCACGTTGTCTGGGTATGCGCCGGGTATTTGGACGCCAGGTCTCAGTTAAAGGATTCCCTTCGGGCCCGAGGTAGACCACCCAATGTCCCAGTCCGAAATATGCTGGCAAATCGTGATTTCCCCTATATGTCCCTTATTTATACTTTCATAAAAACGATAAATATCCCAATTTAGCCCCTCTCTTTTTATTTCTCGTTTTTAGAAGTTTCCTCTTGCCGTGTGGAACCGATAAGCTCCAGACTGCCACTATGTAACCGCCGTCGCCCTTATCACTACGGAAACTGAAGCGAGAGCGACTCGAGGTCCGAAGGATTACCTTTGAAGGATTCCCCGCGGGTCCGAAGAATACCATCCGCCAATCCGACCTACTAGACTGAGGCGCTAATTTGTTTCGCTGATCTCCCGTTTGCCCGAAAGTTGCAAGTTTTGCTCTTCTCTCCCGGTCACCATCTACGCATTCTCTCCCCTGTCCTTGATACAACTGCTTCTACACCGATTTTGGAAATAATCCCCCCTCTGAATATCTTGACCAAGCAGAAGTCTCCGATAAAAAATCAAATTTGTATTCCGTATTCCTAGTTTTAAGATATTTGTAATTTTACCTCTTTGTTAAAACTATTGTCCCCCATCTTGTAAATAGAATTGCACCCCTAGTTTTAAAACACCTGTGAAATTTTTCATAAATTTTTGTTCCCCTTTTGTGTACCAAACTATATTGTTAGTTTTAAGATAACTGTAAATATTTCTTAAAAAACTATTACTATTGAATTCATTGTTTTAAAATTTTTCATAAAAAAAAATCATTTGCCCCCTCTCTTATATATAGAATCTTACTTCTAGTCTTAAGATAGCTTTTTTTTTATTCATTTCGTTTATTTGATAGGCACAAATGCGTTAGCTTGGCGGTGCCAAATTCTTTTGTTTTTACATTTTGGATATTTTAAAACTAGGAGGTTACAATGGTAAAATATTTTTTTTTTTAAAAAAGAAAAATTTTACAGCTATCTTAAGACTAGAAATAAGATTCTATATACAAGAGAGGGAGCAAAAGATTTTTTTTTTATGAAAAATTTTAAAACAAGGAATTCAATAGTAATAGTTTTTTAGGAAATATATACAGTTATCTTAAAACTAACAATATAGTTTGGTACACAAAAGGGGGAACAAATGTTTATGAGAAAATTCACCGGTGTTTTAAAACTAGGGATACAATTCTATTTACAAGATGGGGGACAATAGTTTTAACAAAGAGGTAAAATTACAACTATCTTAAAACTAGGAATACAGAATACAAATTTGAATTTTTTTAGCGGAGACTTATGCTTGGTCAAGATAATCAGAGGGGGCTGTAGAAGCAGTTGTATCAAGGACAGGGGAGAGAAAGCGTAGATGGTGACCGGGAGAGAAGAGCAAAACTTGCAACTTTCGGGCAAACGGGAGATCAGCGAGACAAATTAGCGCCTCAGTCTAATAGGTCGGATTGGCGGATGGTATTCTTCGGACCCGCGGGGAATCCTTCAAAGGGAATCCTTCGGACCTCGAGTCGCTCTCGCTTCAGTTTCCGTAGTGATAAGGGCGACGGCGGTTACATAGTGGCAGTCTGGAGCTTATCGGTTCCACACGGCAAGAGGAAACTTCTAAAAACGAGAAATAAAAAGAGAGGGGCTAAATTGGGATATTTATCGTTTTTATGAAAGTATAAATAAGGGACATATAGGGGAAATCACGATTTGCCAGCATATTTCGGACTGGGACATTGGGTGGTCTACCTCGGGCCCGAAGGGAATCCTTTAACTGAGACCTGGCGTCCAAATACCCGGCGCTACCCAGACAACGTGCTCGATGTCGTGATAGCCCTCGTCACAAGCGCACAGACTACTCTCCGTAAGCCCAATACGCCGCAAATGTGCATCTAAGGTGTAGTGGTTGGACATAAGTCGGGACATTACACGAATAAAATCCCGACCCACATCCATCCCGTATCTTCCCCAGGAAATATGGGAATTGCTTTTTGGGCTTCATCGCACGAAGAGCCTCGATAGAGCTGAGGCTGTCCTAAATGATGAAGTAGTGATCTGTGGACAAAGTGTCGATGATCCCAAGAGTGTACTGAATTGCAGCTAACTCTGCGACGTAAACTGAAGCGGGATCATTGAGCTTGAATGAAGCGGTGATAGTATTGTTGAAGATACCGAAGCCAGTGGACCCATCGAGATTTGATCCGTCAGTGTAGAACATTTTGCCACAGTCGACTTCTCGGAATTTATTATAAAATATATTGGGGCGTATATGGTCCGGGATTCCAACTTAAACCACTTGTTCAGTGATCCGGGAAAGGCTAAAGCAGACAAATCCGTAGCTATGTCTTGCAGGTTACAGTTCAAACAAAGTGAATTTGTTTTTTTGAAAATATTATTTAAGCATAGAAAAAAGTTTATAATATATTTAGAATTAAATGTTTCTGTGTATATTTTAGTGAAACAAAAAAATCGTTAAAAATATAAAATTAAAATGTCGCATACCAATCATAGTTAGCTCATCGTTTTTTAAAGCAGAGGAGTAAAACAAAGAAATAAATCAACACCGCCGTCTAATGTGGCTACGCCACATCGCATTACTTCGTGTGCCTAAACTAGTTTATCGGCCCTATGGTTGAGTAACTCGGCAAACGAGTGGATTACAAGTTTGCTGTACCCCAAATCGCACATAATCACTGAGACAGGAATATAATTGGCAGATCAATTATCATATAAAGAACAGCTCAAAAGGAAAAACACCAATAAAAATGCAAATTGTTGTATTTCATTATTTAAATTTTTTTAGTGGAATTCAAGTGTATGGTAGAATTCATTATTTGTTAAACATTAGGTTAAAATCGGCTTTCAGTAATTTCAAAAACATGGTATTTTTCGTTTCAATTTCCACCCCATTTAGGGGCATTTACCAAAACCGGCTTTTTAAACATTCACTCTTCCAAATAATTGCACTTTTTCAAAAATTTCGAAATTCCATTGTATACCGTTTCTAGGCCATTCTTTCAACTTTTAGAATCATTTGATTTTTTCAAATCGGTTGAAAATTCGCAAAGTTAAAGTATTTTTTTTTTTTGAAAAAAGTCAAAGCCATGATTTTTTTCATTTTTTTTGTTCAAACCAATTTATGTATCATTGATTCAATAAATTCCGTACTTTCAGTCACACATGTGTTTTTGCAATTAGGAAACGAAGAAAAGTTATGTATTATACATTTATTTTGTTTGAATTTTTACCTGCGAATATTGCGCTCAAACGCGTGGGGCACATTTGTACCCCAGTGCAACGTTCTAGGGTTAATTTTGTCCCTTTCGACGTTTTGTCCCTTTCGATCTTTTGTCAATTTCGACCTTTATCCTTTCGATATTTCGTCCTTTCGACCTATTTTTCTTTCGACCTATTGTCCTTTTCGACCTTTTAGCCTTTCGACCTTTTGTCCATTCGACCTTTTGTCTTTCGACATTTTGTCCCTAAACACGTTTTGACAACATCGCTATACCGATTCAGTCCTCGATCTGAGTCTCTTGATATCCCTTGTCACATGAACCCATTGAATGAAACTACGAATCGAAAAGTACATATAATCACACTTGAACTATTTGTCTTTACACTAAAATCACAAAAAAATCCACAAGATTCTTCACCAAACCAAACAAACAACGCACACCACGCCTGTGTCCGCTTCCGACTCGAAGCAATAAGTCTTAATTTTTCTAGAAAATAACTCAATTACCAAGAAATTAGCCTAGAAAGCAAGGGGTGAGCCCTATACACATCATCATTGTCGTTTGGGTAGGGCTAGGACATCGCCCCAGTTCCGGTTGGCAATCAGTCCGCTTACCACGGTCAGGAAAAGGCGTGTCTACCGTCAGGAATAATACTGCGGGTAAGTTTAGGACGAGCGCATCAGATAGCAAATTTTTCCCGCCAGCGCCAAACAATTAGCGGGAAATTTACGACCGTCCACTCAATCTTACTGGTTTTTGTAGTTGGGGTGAGAGTTTAACTTTGAAAACAAACCAGAGCCACTTGTGACAATGGTAAATCGAGCCATTATTGAGAGACGACTAGTCTAGTGGTTTTCGGTGAGCTGTGGCGAAGATTTAATATGTCACCCGAGGTTCACAGCAAGGCATTTAGCTGGGTAATTTTTCATTGAAACACAAAATATTACAAGATAACTGCAGTAATAAGAAAATTACAAGATAAGGGCTAAAGGTTTATGTGGTTCATTATTGAACAGATTGAAGTTTTCCTAAGGCTAAAGTACGGAATACCGATACAGTTAGATATCAGGTTCTGAAAAAGTAATTGTTTATTAGATCCAAAATTGAACTCAAATCATACGGTGTTTAACATGCCGTGGGGAAAAAAGTTGAAAGTATACAGTTGCGTTTCGCTGGATGGATACTTTTTAACCGAAATGTTTTTTCTTTGGACAGCCCTTAGATGAATGAAGCTTCAACATAAAAGCAACTGAATGTAAAAGTACTTTGTGGACTTGTTGATTTTTCTCGGTGAAAATGATTTCACCGAGAAAAATCAACAAGTCCACAAAGTACTTTTACATCCACGAAATAAATATGTTGCGGTGACCATAAAATCTTATATGAATGTAAAAGTACCGTACCAAATTAACTATGTCAAGCAAACAAATGATTATTTTGGATGATAGGCGATGCATTTTTCATTACTATGATCCCCTTTGGCTAACAACTGTCAGTTGGTCTATATCATTTGTTGCACAGGTCTGGTATTGTATTGTATTGGCATTTTTTTTTATTACAAGGGCGTACCTAAATCAGGCCTAGACTTGGTGCTTATGCCCAGTTTTGAGTATACATATACTAATTTGCCATTTATAATCAGAACCAATTGTGATGCCCAGTAATTTCATACTCGAACTATAATTGCGCATCCATCAATATATATCTTAGCGAAATGGATTGGTGCGTAGTGATTGCACCAGAACAAAAATGTTGAATTCATACGTCTCCCAACCTTTGAACGGAACGGATCGTTATATTTCACAGTGGTGTTCGGTGTGTACAGTGAGTGAAGGTCATCCTTTGTTCGTTCGTTAGCTACCATTCTGCTGGTGCCGGCAGTAAATCCAGTACATTGTTTTCGCTGGTGTGGAACAATCGACGTTGTTTGCAGATAAGTTTTGCTTTATTTTTTTTCCTCGTTTGCTTTCTTTCCTTTTCCCTACTTTTACTCTACCTTGTAATCAAATAATAAGACACATTCCCGTTTATATAACGCTCTGCCCTCGTGCTTAAATGGCCGAGGGCGAAATACCATCTGATGTAATCATGGAAGTCCCTGATCCCCCTAATACTCGCATTGCTCCCCGTATAAAGCAGTACCCAGAAGGTTCCTCTGGGCCATGGATGGTATATTTTCGGACCGGAGAGAAACCGGTTAATATATTAAAACTTTCTCGAGATCTGACTGCTAATTACCCGGCCGTAACTCAGATAACACGTGTTCGGGCAAACAAGATACGTGTTCTAGTGAATGATCTCGGCCAGGCAAACGCGATTGCTTGCTGTGAGCGCTTTACGCGGGAATTTAAAGCATACGTGCCTTGTGTGGCCTGTGAAATCGATGGGGTAGTGTCCGAACCGGGCCTGAAATGCGAAGAACTGTTGGAGCACGGGGTTGGCTGCTTTAAGGACCCCTCTCTTGAACAGATTAAGATCTTAGAATGCAAACAATTGTATACCGCAAACACCGAGGGAGGTAAGACTACCTACTCTCTATCAGGCTCGCTTCGGGTGACATTCGCCGGGTCCTCTCTTCCCAACTACATCCTCCTTGACAGGGTTCGCCTACCAGTTCGCCTGTTTGTACCGCGGGTCATGAGCTGCAGCAATTGCAAGCAGTTGGGCCACACAGCCACATATTGTGGAAATAAGAAACGATGCGGCAAATGCGAAGGAGAGCATGAGGATGACTCTTGCGACAAAGAAACTGAAAAGTGTATTTGCTGCGGGGGCCCTTCACATGCTCTTAAATCATGTCCTGCGTACAAGCAGCGCGGGGATAAAATTAAGCGCTCCCTTAAGGAACGCTCAAGGCGTTCTTATGCAGAAATGCTAAAGAATGCATCGCCATCTGTCCTGTCCGAAAATCCCTATGCTGGTTTGGCTAACGTTGAGCAAGAATCTGACGACCCACGAGAGGGAACATCTTTGGTTAACCCAGGGGAATCCAGGAAGAGGAGAAATCCAGCCTCCCCTACATTGCCTCGTAAGGGTGCCAAGGGTTTCGTCCACTCAGAGTGCGCCATCTACAACCAATAAATCCAACGGAAGTGATGCACAAAAGCCGAAGCAATTTGCTCCAGGACTTGGAAATATTAATTCTAACAAGGAGTACCCACCACTTCCAGGGACATCCAAAACCCCAAGTGTCCCCTTTTTTCAAACAGATACTCAGTCCAGTAGCGGACTAATGAAATTTTCTGACATAGTGGACTTAATTTTCACAGCTTTCAATGTTACTGATCCTCTTAAAAGCCTTCTGATACGTTTTCTCCCTATGGTGCAAACATTTTTGAAGCAGTTGACTACTAAATGGCCCCTCCTTGCAGCGATCGTATCCTTCGATGGCTAAGTCATCGAACGAGGTCACCGATTCGATCACTGTTCTACAGTGGAACAGCAGAAGTATCCTCCCGAAAATCGATTCCTTTAAATTTTTACTAAATAGTTTAAAATGTGATGCTTTCGCATTATGTGAAACTTGGTTAACTTCCGATATAAATCTCAACTTCCACGACTTTAATATAATTCGTCTGGATCGAGAAAACCCCTATGGAGGAGTACTTTTGGGGATCAAAAAGTGCTATTCTTTCAACCGAATTAACCTCCCTTCGACACCAGGCATTGAAATTGTCGCTTGTCAAGTTTTAATCAAAGGTAAAGACCTTTGCATTGCTTCCATCTACATTCCTCCTAGAGCCTCGGTAGGGCACCGAACGCTTTGTAATATCACGGAATCCTTACCGGCACCGCGGCTAGTTCTGGGAGACTTTAACTCGCACGGTACGGTATGGGGCTGTCTTCATGATGATAATAGATCAACATTAATCCAAGATCTTTGCGATAATTTCAACATGACCATCTTAAACACGGGAGAAATGACGCGGATTCCTACACCACCAGCACGCGCAAGCGCGTTGGATTTATCGCTATGCTCGACATCGCTACAGTTAGATTGCATGTGGAAGGTGATCCCTGATCCCCACGGTAGCGATCATTTGCCTATCGTGATTTCAATTGCCAACGGTTCAAGACCATCGGAAACAATCAATGTCTCGTACGACCTCACACGGAACATTGATTGGAAGAGTTACGCGACCGCGATATCCATTAAAATCGAATCCACTCAAGAACTTCCTCCGGAGGAAGAGTACAGGTTTTTGGCTGGCTTGATTCTCGACAGTGCGAATCAAGCTCAGACTAAACCAGTACCCAGCGCGAATACCCATGGACGGTCTCCCACCCTGTGGTGGGATAAAGAGTGCTCAGAGCTGTACGCGGAAAAGTCCACTGCATATAAGGCCTTCCGGGAAGACGGGTTACCCGCTAGCTATCAACAGTACGCGTCGTTAGAAAGGCGAATGAAGAGTCTAATGAAAGCCAAAAAACGCAGTTATTGGCGCCGGTTCGTCGACGGGTTAACGAGAGAAACAGCGATGAGCACTCTTTGGGGTACGGCTCGACGTATGCGTAACCGTAATAGTACCAACGAGAACGTGGAATATTCAAACCGTTGGATATTCGCTTTCGCCAAGAAGATCTGTCCGGACTCTGTCCCGGTACAGAAAACGTGCCGCGCCGCGTCTCCTCACGATACCGCGAACGAAACACCGTTTTCGATGGTGGAGTTCTCACTTGCTCTCTTATCGTGCAACAATAACGCCCCAGGGTTAGACAGAATCAAATTCAACTTGCTGAAGAATCTGCCTGACACTGCAAAAAAGCGCTTGTTGAATTTATTTAACAAGTTTCTTGAGGGTAACATTGTCCCTCATGACTGGAGGCAAGTGAAGGTCATCGCCATCCAAAAACCAGGAAAACCAGCCTCCGACCACAACTCGTATCGGCCGATTGCAATGCTGTCCTGTATTCGGAAGTTGTTCGAGAAAATGATCTTGTATCGCCTCGACAATTGGGTTGAAGCAAATGGCTTACTGTCAGATACACAATTTGGCTTCCGCAAAGGCAAAGGGACGAACGATTGCCTTGCGTTGCTTTCTACAGAAATCCAAATGGCCTATGCTAACAAAGAGCAGATGGCATCAGTCTTCTTGGATATTAAGGGGGCTTTTGACTCAGTTTCTATCAACATTCTGTCAGAGAAGCTGCACCAGCATGGTCTTTCGCCAATTTTAAATAACTTTTTGCTAAACCTGTTGTCTGAAAAGCACATGCACTTTTCGCATGGCGATTTAACAACATCGCGATTTAGCTACATGGGTCTTCCCCAGGGCTCATGTCTAAGTCCCCTGCTCTACAATTTCTACGTGAATGACATTGTCGATTGTCTTGCCAATTCATGCACGCTAAGGCAACTTGCAGACGACGGGGTGGTCTCTGTTACAGGGCCCAAAGCTGCCGACTTGCAAGGACCATTACAAAATACCTTGGACAATTTGTCTGCTTGGGCTCTTCAGCTGGGTATTGAGTTCTCCACGGAGAAAACTGAGTTGGTTGTTTTTTCTAGGAAGCGTGAGCCGGCGCAACTCCAGCTTTTATTAATGGGTGCAACGATCAACCAGGTTTTCACATTTAAATATCTCGGGGTCTGGTTCGACTCTAAAGGTACCTGGGGATGTCACATTAGGTATCTGAAACAGAAATGCCAACAAAGGATCAATTTTCTCCGAACAATAACTGGAACATGGTGGGGTGCTCACCCAGGAGACCTGATCAGGTTATACCAAACAACGATATTGTCGGTGATGGAGTACGGGTGTTTCTGTTTCCGCTCCGCTGCGAACATACACTTCATCAAACTGGAGAGAATCCAGTATCGTTGCTTGCGCATTGCCTTGGGTTGCATGCACTCGACCCATACGATGAGTCTCGAAGTGCTGGCGGGCGTTCTTCCGCTAAAAAATCGATTTTGGGAACTCTCATATCGATTGCTCATCCGATGCGACATTCTGAACCCGTTGGTAATTCAAAATTTCGAGAGGCTCGTCGAGCTTAATTCTCAAACCCGTTTTATGTCCTTGTACTTCGACTACATGGCACAGAGCATCAATCCTTCTTCGTACAATCCCAACCGTGTCCGTTTCCTAGATACTTCTGATTCTACTGTATTCTTCGACACATCCATGAAGGAAGAGATTCGTGGAATCCCGGACCATATACGCCCGCAGGTGATCCCCAATATATTTTATAATAAATTCCGAGAAGTCGACTGCGACAAAATGTTTTACACTGACGGATCAAATCTCGATGGGTCCACTGGCTTCGGTATCTTCAACAATACTATCACCGCTTCATTCAAGCTCAATGATCCCGCTTCAGTTTACGTCGCAGAGTTAGCTGCAATTCAGTACACCCTTGGGATCATCGACACTCTGCCCACAGATCACTACTTCATCGTTTCGGACAGCCTCAGCTCTATCGAGGCTCTTCGTGCGGTGAAGCCAAAAAAGCAACTCCCGTATTTTCTGGGGATGATACAGGAGTCCTTGTGTACGTTATCTGAAAAATCTTATCAGATTACCTTTGTTTGGGTCCCCTCTCATTGTTCTATCCCGGGCAATGAAAAGGCCGACTCATTAGCAAAGGTGGGCGCATTAAATGGTGACATATACGAAAGACCAATCTGCTTCAACGAATTTTTTAGTATTTGTCGTCAGAGGACGCTCAACAGTTGGCAAACCTCGTGGAGCAATGGGGAACTTGGACGATGGCTACATTCGATTATCCCAAAGGTATCAACACCATGGATGCGCATTTGCGGCGTATTGGGCTTGCGGAGAGTAGTCTGTGCGCTTGTGACGAGGGCTATCACGACATCGAACACGTTGTCTGGGTATGCGCCGGGTATTGTGACGCCAGATCTCAGTTAAAGGAATCCCTTCGGGCCCGAGGTAGACCACCCAATGTACCAGTCCGAGATATGCTGGCAACTCGTGATTTCCCCTATATGTCCCTTATTTATACCTTCATAAAAACGATAAATATCCCAATTTAGCGCCTCTCTTTTATTTCTCGTTTTTAGAGTTTCCTCCTGCCTTGTGGAACCGATCAGCTCCAGAGTGCCACTATGTAACCGCCGTCGCCCTTATCACTACGCCTGCATAGAAGGAAACTGATGCGAGAGCGACTCGAGGTCCGATGACTTTTGAAGGATTCCCCGCGGGTCCGAAGAATACCATCCGCCAATCCGGTACTCGACGACTTACTAGACTGAGGCGCAAATTTGTTTCGCTGATCCCCCTTTACCCCCCCCCCCCCCCCCGTTCGAGCGAAAGTTGCAAGTTTTGCTCTTCTTTCCCTGTCTCTCCCCTGTCCTTGATACAACTGCTGCTATACTGATGCGGAAATAAGCCACCCTCTGAGTATCTTGACCAAGCATAAGTTTTAGTTAAAAAATTCAAATTAGTATTCTGTATTCCTAGTTTTAAGATAGCTATAATTTTTACTCTTTATTGATACTCTTGTCCTCCATCTTGTAAATAGAATTGAATCCCTAGTTTTAAGATTTCTGTGAAATTTCTCATAAATATTTGTTCCCCCTTTTGTGTACTAAACTATATTATTAGTTTTAAGATAACCGTAAAATATTTCGTAAAATACTATTACTCCCCCTCTTGTATATCAAAGTGAATCCCTTGTTTTAAATTTTTTCATAAAAAAATCTTTTGGCCCTCTCTTGTTTATTGAATCTTATTTCTAGTCTTAAGATAACTGTAAACTTTTTTTCCTTTGTAAAAAAAATATATTTCAACATTGTAACCTCCTAGTTTTAAGATATCCAATATGTAAAAACACAAGCATTTGGCACCGCCAAGCTAACGCATTTGTGCCTATCAAATAAACGAAATGAATAAAAAAAAAAAAAAATGTTGAATTGAGTTAATTGAGTTAGAACCGTTCTAATTTACAGGTAGTGACACAACAAACAAGTTTCTTGTTGAAATTTATCAGCAATGTTCAGCTATCAAAGGTTTGGAAAATCGTTTTCGGGCATCGTTTACTTGAAATTATTATTTCATGTAATGAGTTTGTGGGTTTCAAGGCAGCGCACGGTTCAGTGAAACAAAAAGGGCTGTGGATGGGTGATGCTTGAACATGGCAGCTACAACTTTACGTGGACCATCTTTGTCCACGGACTAATGAAAAGTGATTGTAACTCAATTAATATGCTCGACAGAGGCCTCACTGCAAACCTATTCGAACCTACACACTTAGAAAAAATGAAAATTACATTTGACGTAAACAACATTGCGACGTATTTTGCTGTCTAATAACGAAATTTTACATATTTTGACATGTGAAATAAAATATTGTGTCTCTTTTGATGTAGAACTCCGTTGAATGGAGATGGAGAGTTGTGAACAAAGCGCATTTTCTTGAATGTAAATTCAAGTGAATTGTGGCGCTCCTTTTATGTGCATCTTGCGAGATGTAAATATGTAAATATGTCAGTGTTTTGGGTGTCTATCTGTTTAGAGATCTGCCTGGAAATATTAATTTTTTATCTGGTAACTTGGCTTTCCAACAAGACTGATTGTATGGCGCTGGGAGGGTTAGAATTAGGCGTCAGATTAGCTGGAGAGACATCCGATTGGTAGGAGGTCGATGAGTTAGTACACAACTGACATGTGCTCAGGATGTTATGGCCAGCTTACATTAGTGTATGATGGCACCTGCTGATGCCCATAATCTTTTTGTATTTTTCACACCTGACTACAATGGTTTTACACTTCAATTAAACATAATCACATAGTACACAGTATTGCAAGAACAAAAATTACAAATATTACAAAAATGGAATCTTAAAGTCTAAGTCAACCTTCTCAGTCTATTTTTGAAAATATCACAGGATACAGAAAAGTCAAAACGGTCATAAACACTATTAAAAAAGTCTTAAAAAGTTATGCGATCCGACATTTTTCTGGGCACATTGACCTTCGAGAGAATATCTGAAACATCTATTTAACCAGTTATTATCTTCCCAACAAATACTGCTCTAAATGTGTTCCACCTTTTCGCTAGAGTTTCCATATCGAGCAGACGACAACGATCAAGGTACGGTGGTAGCTCTGCTGGGTTACGCCACGAGACAGATCTAAGAGCAAAATGGAGGAATCTTGCCTGCACTGCTTCTATTCGGTTGATCCCAATTCTCGTATAAGGACACCAAATTGGTACTGGAGCTTCCAGGACAGATCGAACAAGTCAAAAATAGAGTAAACAAATATGCATCAGTGAACTATTTGGAGATTCTTATAATGAACCCGAGATTTCTATTTGACTGTACTTTAACACGAGAATAATGATTTCTGCGTACTCCGAGGTCTCTGATAATTGTTACTCTCTCTAGCGATTCTCCTGAGACGGTGTAGCTGTAGATCCTACTAAATGATTTTTTTCTGCGAGTAACAGATATTATGGAACATTTGGACACACTGAGAGCCAGCAAGTTGCGACCACACCAAATACAAAAAGCATCTAATTGTCGCAGTAGTGACATGCAATCTTCTATTGACCGCACAATGAGAAATAGTTTGTGATCATCAGCGTATATAAGTTTACGCCCTGGAGGTATAACATAACAAACGTCATTGAAGAACAACGCAACGGTCCTAGATTACTCCCTTGAGGCCTTCCCGACAAGTCGATGAAGCTGTATGACTCGTTATTTCCTAATTTTACAGATAGAGAACGATTTACGAGATATGATTTAAGCCACCCTGTGAAATTTGACGAAGCGTCCAGCCGCTTTATCTTTGCCAGTAGAAGAGAGTGATCTACACGATCGAATGCAGCCTTGAGATCCGTGTATACAGTATCGAACCGAGATCCCAGACAGTGTTTGATTGAAAATTAGCCTGACAGGCGTACACCATGCGCTTGCGCATCTTTTAGTATAATAGAAGGAATGCCATCTGGCCCTGCCGATGTTGAAGACTTTAGCTATCTCATGGAAGTTACATAGAAAAAATCTGTTCACAAATTCATGAGGTCACGATTTCGTGAACTGAACGATTCACGATAACTGTGACCAAGTTCCTGAAATTATGAATAATAAACCTTGTATTCATAAAACTATTTGTATTGTCAAAAGAACTATTTCGCCCCGATTATATACATGGCATTACATAAGAATGTTTGTTTGGGTTACTATGGTTGTTCCCTGGATACGTTTAGTTTTTGTTGTGATTCTTGTTCATGATTTGGGAATACACAGCCGACAGTCAAACGTTGTTCATGATTTCAAGAGCTTATTCGCGATTTTTGTAATTTATCGCGTTACCCTGCTATTTTATTCATGAGTTTGCTATTGGATTTTGCTGTCCGACTTCACGATTTCAGAATCTTAGTCGCGATTTTCTAAATTCACGTTATCGTGATACTTTAGTCATGAGTAGAGCGCTTTATGTTCATGATTTCAAGATCTTAGTCACGATTTTAAATACTTTTGTCACGAGTTGTGTGATTTGTGTTTATGATTTCAGGATCTTAGTCACGATTTTCGTAATTTCTGTTCATGTTATCGAGATATTTTATTTAGAGCTTTGAAATTTGGCACGAAGAGTAATGTGACAAATGTTTATGATAACAGCAGTTTTATCATGGTATTCGTAAATTCTGTTCGCCTTCTCGTGATCTATTATTTTTTGGTTACTATCGTTTTTTTACTCGGAATAACGTGACAATAGAAACAGGATTACACAAATGTGACATATTCGCGATATCTTGTACTGTGAACTATATCAACTATACTATTTGGGGTTCTCAGCGCAGTTTTCATTTTCTGTTCAGACATCGCAATGTACCTTAACTATCAAATGAATAACGATGTTTGAGGTTCTAATAGCTTTTTTATATCTACTGCTCATACATATTATTGGTCGCTAGCAGTTGGGTATTTCCTGAAAAAGTACATGGAACAACAATGTTTCATGATTTCGTGAACCATTTTACGAGGACGGATATTGGATCGTGACAAATATGTTAGGAATCATGAATTAGTTCACGAGGATTGAATGGATTCATGAATCAAATTCCGAATTTCGTGTTCACGAGAAAATATCCAGATTATATTGATTTTATGAGCTAAGGTGCCTATAGCTGTGAAAATCATCATGAGTCGACCTTTGGTTTTATGAATGATGTTCATAAAGTTGTAAACTAGTTCGCGTACTGAAAATCGAATTAGAAATGACTTGGCGAAAACCGTTACTGACGTTTACAAAACAAAAACAAATATTTTTACTAATAACAGCGTTATGCGGACATTACTGAAGGAAAATTAAACATAAATATAAAACACATGATTTTTGTTAATGGTCCTGTTTTCATCACGAAAAAACGTGATTGTTCCAGAATTCATAACACGTTATTCACGAATTTGGGAACAATTTTTTTCCATGTAGAATGTTTTTGTCAGTAAATCGAATATTACCTAAATTAATTACATCATGAGGGACATTCGGAAGACCATATTCCACCTGAGTCCTTTTTAACCCTTTCATGCCCAACTTTTTTCTAGTGCATGTAAGGTTTCAGAACTATTTTTTATTGAAAACAGTGGCGTCAAGAAACTCGAAAAACTTTTTTTTCATAAAGGTAGGTGCTTCTCTTGCAGTGCTAGAAGTTGCTCAATTTATACCTTCCAATGCTCACTACAATTCTCCTTGACTATACATAAAAGTCCAATTGCTTGGAAAACGCAGCCAAAAATAATCTAAATTGATAAGTTTTATCAGTTTTCACTAATACTGCATCATAACGAAATTATATGAAAAATTCATTATCCGTCGTAAACGTAAACTGTCCCTGGCAGCACTGCTCTATCAGAATTAAATCAGACTAATTGCAATAACCTCAGTTCTAGAGCTGATCTTTGTAACTGTTAATACTCAAATAAAAGCCAATAGTCACATTTATTAGCCTTACTTGTTTTTAAGAGCAAATCTTTCCTCAATCAAAAAGTTATAGCTGTTTAAAAACGTTGTTGTCCACAAACAACATGGGCGTGAATGGGTTCAACACACTCGAGAAAAGTTGAGCGAATAGGTCACAGATGCCGTTTGGAGTACTTGATGTTCATCTGCAAGGAACATACTGGAAGGAAGCCCATTTTCTTTGCGTTTCCTGTTAATGAAAGACCAAAACTGTTTTGGATTTTGTTTCTGGTTCGATTGGGTTTGTGCTAAGTGTCTTGAATAGAGGAATCCATTATATGTTTTGTAACTGTTGCTAGTTTGAATAAACTCTCGTTTCGTAATAGGGTTTCGTCGTCTGGCGTCTTGTAATAGGGTTTCGTCGTCTAATGCCGAAGCGCAGCAGGTCGCAAGCTTTTCACCTTACGTAGCTGACGATTGGACCATGCTGGTTCTGGTTGGAGACGTGGTGCGGGAACTGTTATTCTGAAAAGCTGTTTCGGGACCAGTGAAAGTTTTTATACGGAAGCATCTACATCGATCGCAGAATTCAACAAAGTCTTCCAATCAATTTCAATTTGAACTCCCTGACATCCAGCATGTCGTCATAATCAACTAACTGGGGACAAATCTGCGTTAGTAGAAGAGGAGGACGATGTGCATCACAGGCTACTAGTGACTCAAGTTGAATGGAAGTTGCGATGTTAAGTGCTCAGCCTATGTGCTTTAGAATAATATCTGTGTCACTTGCGGAATCGGGGGAAATACACCCACACAAATATTAGTATCGCGACCGCGTATATCTACTCATAGTTGTTCGAGATCCTTACTATCAGTTTTATGTATGTACGAGAGCCGGTTGCACACTGCAATAAGCATACCACCACCACGTTTTTTCCTGTACTGTCTAGATCGCGATCTTAACGGCAAACCGTGTACCGTGGGCCGAATAACTGGAGTGAATTGATTTGATCATTCAGCCACGTTTCGGTTAGAACCATGACAACACATTCGACCTCTGAAACAGCAATGAACAACTGGTAAATTTTTGTCCGCATGCCTCTTACGTTCTGATAGTAGATACTAAGATGTTCCTGCAGGTAGTGTCCTGATGGTTGAGCGGTAGAAAGACGAGTGGCGATGGTGGTGCATATACAATAATTGCATTTTCCTGTGTAAACAAATGCAGGAACTACAACTTGCTCTAATTGTTTTAGATTGCTGTTATCATCAGATCGTAGTCAGATGCTTTCAGATTTCGTTGTCAACGCACAGGTATTAGTGATGGAATCAAACTGATTGTAAACGATGGTAAACTGCGCTCAGGTTGTGCAGATTCTATAGTAGGTTCGGGAGGACATATACTCTCCTTATTTTTACTTGACCGGAGAAGGTCACTACCATCAAATTCACGTTCCGTAGCAAGCAGATGGTCATCGGTGACGGAGTTTAGCTGATCACGTCCGTTGGTAAGCTGCAATTGTGAATTTAACCAGGAAGGGTCGCTGCCATAGCATACAAGTTCCTTGGAAAGCAGATGGACGTCGGTGATAGATTCTTGCTGATTGTGCCCATCGGCAAGCTGCAATTGTGGATCTAATTTAAGGTGCGCAGTAATCGTGAGTAGCTTCGGGAAGACATATACCCTCTTTAGCTTTACCTGACCGGTAAAAGTCACTGCCATAGCATACAAGTTCCTTGGAAAACTGATGAACGTCGTGGATGGAATCGTGCTGATTGCACCCGTCGGAAAGATGCAATTGTGGATCTGACCAGATGAGGTTACCATCGTTGCTGCCTCGTTGTTCTAACCGAGTTTCATTCCCCGATGACGTTTCTGCCACAAAAGAAACTGATAGACAAAAGCCGAATCCGGGGTCAGGAAGGATTGTCGGGGATATAAAATCATGGTTGCTCTGGGTGGTTTGATGTTTGACCGGTGCGATTATTTGACGAACAGCGAAACTGGTTTCACGGTGTTGTGTTAGTTACTAGGTGCTATAGTCAATGATTCGGCGTGACTGCTGAAGACGAGTTTGGTACAGTGGACACTCAGAGCTCCAGGAGGCATGATCTACTTGTATTTGACCAGCATCAATTCTCGCAGTATTGGCATTGCAGCAGTTTATACACTTTCGGAAGTTTGAAAAACATACATTGTGTCCTTCGACATAAAATGGACAGCATTGGGGCTTCGTGCATTCTTGCTTTATGGCCGTACTCAGAACACCGAAAGCAGCGAAACACGTTAACACATTCAGTAATTTTACAGCGCATCCAACCTAAGTTGACACGTTGTAGCTTCATCAGTTTTTCGAAGGTTTTGGCATCGGTTTCAATAACAGCAGACATAGGATTGTCTATGTGCTTTTCGTTTCGCACAACTCGTATCACCGTTCGGTTAGCAGACTCAGAAAGATTGTTTTGCTTAACCAATGTTTCCACGAAATTCTCCGCAGTGATATCGTCAGTGAAACCAGCATTTTTTACCCTGGGTTTCAGAGATTTTTGGACGTCATCGCTCTTTTCAGACAGATTGGTTTTAACTGAACTGAGCGGTCTAAACGCTGTTTATTGGGAATGGCAGCTAACCGTTGCTTCGCCGTTGGATCGGAAAAAGACTTCTTTAACACCCAACATAACAGGATCGAGCTTGCTTTGGATGTCTTTCTTTGTTACAGCAAGACGCGGGTGGTGCTCAGTAGGTCTAATGACTACTGTTCGCTCTCGCTTTACAATTGCATTAGACTTTACTGAGAGTGTTTCTGCAATGTTCCGTAGGGGTACACTCTTGGGCGTGTTCTCGTTGGAAACTTTACCACTTCTAGAAGGAACAGTTAGAAATCGACGTTTGCCAGACAGCAGTTGGGTTATTTCCACAATGTCGCTACCATTAAGTTTGCACTACTTATGCGCCGGAAAATCGTCAGCAGATATCACGGGATCTACTGGGTCGCTCACACAAGCTTGAACGACACTTGCGTATGACAGAGTATTTGTAGTTTCACTGGTACTCAAATTCACGTTCTCGATTTTGCCCACATACTCATTCATTAACTTGTGTGTCAGCTCATGTTGTGCCTTCTGCAGTTCAGAAACCGCGTTCTGTAGTTCCCCACACTTTTTCAGCACATCATTCAAGCAAGACTGTTTTTTACGACAGTCAAAGCATACATATCGTAATGTGTTATTGCTTTTCAGGGCACCTGCACTGGCGGTATTCAGATCCGCACATTTTGTATGCAGGATATGATCGCAGCCGCTGAAACGCTGAAACAGTAGTCACACAGCATAATGTAAACGATTGTCAACCAAAATTTCTTTCTCTTCTTATTTCTATTGCGATTTTCGATAGAAATGCGATGTGAAAATAGTCAGCGAGTGAAAAATACTTGGTCTCCTGTACAGAAGAAACGTAAAAAGTTTCACCTGAATCAAAGATGATCGCTCACGATATTTAACATAATTGGATCAATCTTGGTGGAATTGCGCTATCGCTTTTTATGCTCGTATATACTAGATTCAGGATATCTTAATTTACATAATATTTTCTATTCTAACACTGTTTTCCCAGATCTTGTATTTCCAATTATCCTCCGATACCAAAAAATTATCTTGGGATTTCAAAATCATTTCTTATTTCTAATTTTTCAAACATTCATACTTATTCAACAACGAGAATGGAAACATCTCCGCTTTTCCTACCATAGCTCGCTACTTTTCTGGTTCACTACGCTTCGCCATCTCATCGTTGTAATTCGTTCACGAAATTGTTGCTAGGGATAAGCTTGCCTAAACCTGCGGAAACCGATTAGAAGACATTGCCAATTGCTTGCTATTATCTCAGATGGCATAACTTTTCCACTTTGAGCCTCGGTTTTGCTTCCAATCTGAACGGGCGACGGTTGGATCAGTGAGAATGGCAAACATTTTCTCTGAATAAATACGTAACGATGCAATCTCAGCTCGGTGGGAATTATCCCCAAGGAGAGAGAGAAAAAAAAACGAAAAATCTTCCAATAATCTTTCGTCTTCATTTCGGAAAACCTCCATCGTGGCGTATGGCGGGGGGAAATTGTGTTCGGCATTTCTGTGTCACTCGAAATCATTGTTTGTGGTGTTTCGTTTTGGATTTTGACAGAACTCCTATCAGCATGAATAATATTCAGAATGACAAAATGCCAACCGTCTCCATGACAAATTATTGTTTGAGTGATAAAAAATTCTGCGAACAAACATGCTTTCTAGTAAACGTCCCCGGCCTCCTATCGCATCACATCATATCAAGACATCACTCAGCCAGTCAGCCAGGCTTCTTCGTTAGCGCACCACATCGTCATCGCACACATCCCCGACCGCGAGCGATACGAATTTTATAACAAGAAAACTCTCCAGTCTCGCTCCCTCCAGCAGGGGGTGCGTTTCCACAGTAAGCCACAGAATGATGAACTATGACACCACCGCCAGAGGAAGTGAAAGCTCGTTACGCTCGTCCATAAAGCTTTAAAGGATAAACTTCCTAATGAAACCATATCAGCATACTTGTATCTGAGGACTCGGTGTATGGGTAAGCGAATTTGTCGCTTTGGGGGATGCCAACTTTAAGCAAATATCCTTCACCGATTCCACCGTGAAGGGAAGAGTAATGGCACAACAGCATGAGGTGAACTATGCTACATGCGATGCGATACGATACGACAGACGGGTTCGGTGTTTCGGGATCTTGCGTGCGCGATATGATTGGATGGGTGTGTGCTTTGGAGCATAAATAAAAGGTGAATTAAATTAAAACTGAGAGATGCAATGCAAACGAGATTTAAGTGTATTTTGCCGTCATATTTAACAGTTGGTCCATTCGATACGGTTGACACATGGCAAGTAAGGAAACTTGTTCTATTGACAAGAATTTTCCGGGAAAAAATTGCTAACGATAGTCTTTGGTTGTTAGCATTAATAACCATTGATTTCTAAAATACTTATCTCAACGATATAATTTAGTTTGTGAAATGTGTTTATTCCGAGAGAGTAATTGGAACAGATTCGAATTAAAACATATATTATACCATGAAGGATTTTTGCACTTTACTTGCAAATAAGGTGAACTTTTCCAAAGTTTCGTTGGATTTTCTCGAATTTCACGAAAATGAGGAAAAATGAATGAGTTTTATCTTCGACCTAATTTCAAACTAGACACCATATATCACACTGTAAATCGAAAAGATACCGCGTTCCATTTAATTTTGTATGAAACATGTACTTTACACGCGCTGTTCCAAAAACATTGCACGTATCAACATGTAAACCAAACGCCATTGTGGAGTAAAATTGCGTGATTTACCAAGTAAGAAAGAGATATGCAATCACTCTAAAAATCGTCAACGTAATACCGTCCCGGAGGGCCGTGTGTCATATCCCATTCTAATCAGATCGTCGAGATCAGCAAATGTCTGTATGTGTGTGTGTATGTATGTGTGTTTTTTCTTTTTTTTAAGAGCATTAACCTCCGGAAGTCGCGCTTATGGCCCACTGAACGAGCAGCCGCTGGTGTCCTAAGACGATTTCGCTAGATTTTCAGGGCAGCGTCCACTCAGTGCACTAGCGCGACTGCCGGAAGGTTGAAAACCTTGCAAGAAAGCCCTGAGACGGGAAAAATGTACAAAAACCCAAATGCCTCAGGCTACCATCACCCGACCCGCCAAAAACCACTGCTCTTGCCCAGAACCTGATTCCTCCCCGACACTACCATACGGCATTACTTCGGGGAGGGGTTTTTTATGTGCATAGCACCCACTCTAATTCAACTAATTAATAGTTAGTTCCTTCAGTAGGGTTGTAGACCCATTCGTTGACACACCACCAGTTCTCCACCATCCACACAGACTGGCAATTTGTTCATGGCTGTCGCAAAGCTGGCTGTGAGTCGAGACTTAGTGCTCATCCTCTACGAAGACAATCTGGGCGGCAATCTTTAGATTGTCTAATTCACCGAGCTCTTGGGCTGTCTTATGCCATTCAACACCACGACTCGGTTCTCTTGTGCCAGTTAGCACCGCAACTCCCTTCTCGCACCATTCAGCGCCATTTACTAGTTGAGCTCCCAACTTGCTCCTCGCGAACTATTCGGTCTAGTCTCCGACGGTGGACCTAGCCTACTCCGACCGAGAATGCACAGGCGAGAGAAGTTCTTCCGAAACCGAGCCAACCAGCCAGATGTCGAGGTCAGTTCGGCGATTCCGGCGGAGCAGGGTGTCCGGTTCGCTGGTGCCCCGATGACCCTCGATTGGTGGTGTCTAGTCGCGGTCTACTCAGTCTAGTCCCCGGTGGCGAATCTAGCTTACGCCGACGGAGAGTTCCCCGGCGAAGGAAGTTCTCCCGATATTGGTTCTTTTTTGATTTTAGCACCACAATTTTTTGAGCCCTTTGGCTCCCTCTCGTTCCATTTCGCTCAACCTTCCGATGAGCCATTCAGCTCCCGCCCTTACTTGTTTGCGAACTACTCGGTCTAGTCCCCGACGATGGATCTAGCCTACTCCGACGGAGAATTCTTAGGCGAGAGAGGTTCCCCCAAAGCCGAGCGGTAGATTGCTCCCGATACCGATGTACCTTTCTGTGAGTCATTTAGCTCCCCGCTTCGTCTACTCAGTCTAGTCCCCGGCGGTGGATCTAGCCTACTCAACGGGCCAACCAGTAGGTGCTGAGGTCCATCCAGCGATTCCGGGTGGAGCGTCGCTTCCGATTCACTGGCGCCTCAACGACTCATTGCTAGCTATTCGACACGGTCTACTCGGTCTAATCGCCGTCTGTGGATCTAGCCTACTCACGAGCTACCCGGTAGGGTGTTGAGGTCGGTCCGGTGATTCAGGTGAAGCCTGACGTACGGTTCACTGGTACCTCGATAACCCGAGCCCGGTGATACATAGAGTACTACTCAAGTGGTCCCAGCGGTGGATCTAACCTACACCAGCGGATAGTGGAATTTCTCTCGAGACCCGATTTATGGGCCTCCTAGCCGCAGCGCTACTTTGTTGGTCCTTTCGCCATTTTCTTTGCAACTCGGGGAGTATACTTGTAACCACTCTGTTCACTGCATCCCAGATATGCTCGTCTCGTGGCACATCTTTTCGACGATATTATCAATTGTCACATCAGGCATATCCTTACGCATTTTTTCGAACCTAGACCACCTGTTCCAGTGCCTCTTGCACGTTCACACACTCCGGGCAAACGGTAACGAAGCATGTTCAAACCGATGCAGCTACTTCCGGAAGCAACCTTGCTCGGACAAAAACTGTGTTAAATGAAAGTACACATCTCCATGCTTCCTCTGGACTCAAGCCAACACATTTGGGATGAGTCGGTGGGTCCACCTTTCTTTCTCCGTGTTGTCCCACTATTGCTGGAACTTTACTAACGAGCCTGCTCGGACTAGTCTCTTTGAATTTCGTACATTTCTCCGCTGGTAGCATTCCACGTCCTCAGCCAGAGTGATGCAGATGGGGACATCCCGCCAATTACGCATACCGTCTCCGACGATATCGTTCTGTACGCACTCACGACACGAATAGCCACTAGGCGAAATGTGCTTGTCAACTTCGTTCGTTTCTGTTTTGAGTTTATCGCGGCTGCTCTGACCGGAGCGCCATACCTCAGTATTGAAGATGAACCACCCGCCAGGAGACGTCTCGTGCAGCATCTTGCTCATCCAATGTTCGACATGATTCTTGCCAATGCGATAGTTGTCCTCGTAGCTTTCTAATACACATAGGCGAAATGTTGTAATTTAAGCGATCGTGTACCATCACACCCAGTGCTTCAGAGCAAGCATCGATTGGATTGAGTGTTTAAATGCGGCCCTGGCCCCGGAATGTCGCCTTACACTCTTCTCTAACTGCCTCAGATCTCGCTCTCAGAACGCGTCTGCTGGATTTTAGGTAGGCAATGCGGAGGATGATTAGCCTTTTATTCCAACAGTACACCGGACATCGGTAGTTTCTCAGCTCCATTTTCCTCAGCATTAATACATCACATGCCCCAATACTGTTTCTGACAGCTCATCGGCATTCATAATTGGAGTGAATCTGTCAGCACGATGTGCTTCCACAAAGAAGTCCTTGCCGAAGTCTTTTATTTTAAACTTCCGCTTCGCGTTACAATGCAATTTCGCCGACCAATGATGTAGTGGATCGCCTGGTGGTTACTATGGGTGAACTATTCACTAACTCGCCAATTCTTGATAACCATCAGCGTCGCACTACAGTGCTTTACTTCGATGACGGATTCTCGGCCATCTTTACGGAATTTGCTAGCGGAACCTTCGTTGCACAGTCTTACATCCAGCTTCACCAGGGTTTCCAACAGGATGTAAACTCTTGTGTTGGTCAGAACCCTACTCCACAGCCCAAGCGTTCAAGTCTCCTCCTTTAACAACCAGCGTTCGTCCGATTGACGAGTCGGTTAGTACGTCCAGCATCCGATTGTACTGCTCTGGTGTATACCGTGGGGAAGCATAACAGCTACATGCGAATATGCTGTTGATCTTAGCGATAACAAAGTCTTCGTGCGTGCTATCCCCCACCTCTTGGAAAGGGACACTGTCGATTACTCAGTCAACAGCAGCCAAGTATACGTTCTCGAATTTTGTCCTTAATCCTCTGACATTTTGGTAGTACAATCGCAAACCGTCTGCGCCTCGTGCCACGCATCCCGACATATTGCATGACGTGACATACTCGATGACGTGCTAGAAACCAGGTTTTGAAGAAGCGGATGGTCCTTTAAATCTAAATACTTGGGAGTTCGGAAGAGCATCTCACAACCTCTGAACGCATTGGTATTGTCAATTACAAGGAACCATGTGTATATCCAAAAACCTCTATATAGAGTAGAAGTATCATTCTTCGCCTCCTTCCCAATTTTCGTCCTCCTTGTAGAATAATTACAAATAATTCTATCTGCTTTATGATCGGAACTTTTTTTCGACAAATATTGAAAAACAAACCAAGACGATAAAAATGTGCAAATTGCATTTTTTTTTATATATTTCGTTTATTTGACACGGCTCATAGCGACAGCTTAACGGAGCCGTCGATCTTTTATGTGTTTACAATATGTAAAAAATAAAAATAAAAACAATTGTTATTGATTGTCCGTTGGATCTCGTGCGCGCAACTTTTTATTGCGAGCGGAGACCTTCTTTCGCGGCTGGTCTACTGCTTCATGGGGACCAATTAATTCTCTCCTGTCCTCCACATCAAGGTCATCATCGTTAAAAGTGCCTTGGTGCTCGCCACCAGATGTTCTTTCCTGCTTCTTGCACTTACGGGTGACCAATGTAAATCCGTCGTCATTCTTATTATCTTCATCACCGATGTTCCTTACAGTGGTTTCTTGGGTGCTGGATGCTGTTTTGGCAGTTGTCAATATGGACGGAACAGCTGTCACAAATTTGGCAACCGTTTGTGGTTCAGGTATTGGTATTGAAAACTCTTTTTTAGGTTGGTTTATCGTGGATTCGTTGGCAATCTCCTCTGTATCTTCCGCGCAAGGTTGTCCGTGGTGTGCTGTTTGATTACAATACTTGCACGTGGGAGTCTGCCCCTCATGGGTGCATAACGTAGTTTGATTAATAGTAGCTTCGTGGGTTTTGAGTTTTATAGTCAAGTGAGAGGGGATAGGTCTTTCGATCCGCATCCTCACCACAAGAACTCCGTTAGGTGTACCCGGGAAGAAATTTCTCCACGTATCACGTGTAACTGATTCTACTTCTCTGAATTTCGACATGTATTTTGCGATTAGATCAGGAGGGGTACGTGGTGATAGGTCATGTAACTTTACATCTACATAGTCTTTTTCTATATACACGGGAATCTTAATTCCAACTTTATCACTTTGAGCCACGTGCTTCAAGTTGTTCTGCAAAACGAAACGTTCAGCTTGTGCTAACGTGTTGAATGACATTACGAAGATGATGATGCTGTAGATAGATAACCTCCTTGAGCTTAAGCTTCAGCAGGTATTCCACTTCACGAAAACTAAATCTTATTGAACAGAATTTAAAGTCAACGTTCGCTGTGTTGGGTCGGAGCAGAGATTTTTCGTCAACATTACTCATGATGGCAAGAATAAATTAAATGTTTACTTTGTTCTCGAGAAAATGCACACTAGATCGAGAGGTTGCTAGTTTTTGTTCACTTGGTTCGATTGTGCGTCTGACTTGAGCAGAAGTAGAAAGTAGACTGCAAATTGCATTATTGTAAGCAATAATATTTCATAACGCTTTTTAAAAAGCAGCGAAAATTAACACAAATTGAAACTCATTTCAAATCTTCCCATGTAGCATTCTCCTCTTTCCATGGGTTTCTATCTTCGCCCCGTTCAAAGAGCAAAAAGGGTGCTTTTTGATTGCGTCAAAACTATTGATTTTAGCTATGTGATGTCTTTGATGAAGTTTCCTGGAATGAAACTCACCTTCTTTTGATTTCATACTCACTTCGGTAACGTTGTAGTAAAACTTACCACGAAGATTTCTTTCGGAGACTTTTGGATATAGGGCGTTGTTTGTGAAAAGCCTTTCAAAAATAAAACGATTTCTTTTAAGGACAATTTTGTAAATTACGCTAACCTATTATCGCTTCAAAGAGCTCTTCACGCTTTTCGATTGAAAATAGCTAACTTGCTAAGTTCAGCACAAGGAGTTTTTATTCTCAGGTGATGCGATCCTCAAAAACGCCAATCAGCCATGTTGGTTTAAAAAACGACAGCTAACAACATTGTTTACTAGTTCTCTCCATATGTTTGCTTGGATTTCAGTGGGCAAACAAAGTTATTCGCTGTCATTTTTCTTCCCCGCAATCTGCTGCACGCTTACCTCACTCCTCACCTAGTTACTGCCAAAGACGAATCACCTTAGAACTCTAAGCACCTTAGTTCAGCATCTCTAAACCGGGGAAAACCGGGCAAACCACTTGGTAACTAAATGAAAGTACACATTTTTTGTATACTGGAAAAATCTGATCGCTCCAAGGCTGCCCTCTTCTTAAACATTTGCGGTGACGATAGGTAGATTCTGCCATCTAGGGTTACTGTGCTCTAATTCATCTTTGCACCTCCATTCATCCCACTAATTTGAACACATTAGTTAGAGCAGTGTCTGCTATCTCTATTCAATGCATTAGCTCAAATGGTAGGATAAATAAGGGTGCGTTGTGCTCGACTTTTTGCTTCGCTCTAATGCGAGTATTTTACATTTTTCAAGCCAGATTTTTTAATCTGCTTCTTAAGATCGAAGCAAAGATGTTGATACCTATGTAGGCGCAATCCAATCACAAGACTAGGTTATGACCCTCGTTCGATAAGGATTCGAAACGACTTTCTTCAGATTCAGATTGAGTGCTTTTGACAGGTCTCGTGCTTGATTGGAATTACACCCACAGATAAATAGTAAACAAACGATAGAGTCGAGCTCATTTTCTCCTCTTCTCCAGTAGGCATAAAACCTTCTCATTTTGTCACCCTAAAGACAAAAAAGCTAATTACTATACAATACATAGAATATAAATTATATACAATCAGGGTTGTTAACGTTGAATTCAACTTTACCGCCGATAACGATGAATTTAGCGCCTTTATCGGCGATGATTTTTACGTTAATTTCATCGTCATCGTCAACGCACTTCGTTGAATTCAACATTAGCGTTATCGGAAATTTTTGCGTTGTATTCTGTTGAAAGCATTTTTTGTCGGAGAAATTTTATAATTTATTCACATGATGTTTAAATTTATATTTAAAAATATTTCTGTAAGAAGGTATATTTGTAATTTTATTTAATGTACAGATTCTGAGGTTAGTTGTAGGAGCATTCTTAACGTAGGCATAGACCCAATGAAACAAATCCAAATCGCGCGATCTTGGCGGCCAGCAGATGTCTCCTTTGTGCAAGTCCACATGCAATGGCAATCGATCATGGAACCTTCATGTCCCATGTATCATCAGCTGAATAGCAGGTGGCGTCATACTATTGAGAATATACATCGGCCAGAGCCGTGTTAAAACTACTCAACGCCCCTGGGCACTATTAAACTGAGGGGCCCCCAAAACTGAACAGGTAACTGCTCAATACATTCGATAAAAATGATTACGTATCATTTCGCGGAAACGATTAATTTCAGCAAACCATTTTTAACCCTCAAAAACCTGTTATAATCCACCTAGCGGTGCAATTGTGCCTTTCTCATTTCTCTAAACTATGGCACGGAGACTTTTTATGTTCAACATAATTGTGGAAATGTCCATTACATTCTTAGTACACTTTGCACTTATACACAATGGCTTGCCAGCCACGAACTTGATGAGCTACGTGTCGACGGTGAAACACTTGAAACAAAAAAATATCGTACTTCATTAGCCTAATCAGCATTAGATCAATGTTATCTGCTTGCTAACTCATTTTGTCATGTGGGTATGTGAGGAGGGCGAAAGTCCCATGAACGAACGACTCCCCAGCTTAAATTGGTATGCTTTGTGATATAGTGGTGGTTTAAAGATGATGGGGTTGAAAGGGAGTGGTATGATTGCTGGATGGGGTGGTGGTCTGAGGGGTGATTTAAGGAGATTTTTAAGGGAGGGGAGTGAACAGTAGAGGGGGGGTGTAACCCCTCTCTTTAAACCACAACTACGCCCCTGTTAAAATCCAGAAATCTTATGCGAGTCAAAAAAAAATTTGGCCCTCCGGGATTAGGTTGACGTTTTTCAGAGTGATTGCATAACCTTTCTATATGAGAAAGGCAAAAGGTATGCTAAAATAGTGACTTCAAGAAGCATCGATCCTAAGACCCAATGAAATCGAAAGCATCTTTTTTGTCACGTTTTCAGTGAGAGAATCGAAAGCCCGAAAACGCTCGATCATTTGTATTTCAAATTACAAGTTCATTGAAAGAAGAGAACTGTAACTAGTCGGGCCTCAGAGAGCGCTTGCCTTTTTGAGGGTTAACCAAAAGTTTCTAAAATGAAACTTATTTTAATGGCAATTGAGATGGTAACAAAACATTTGAAGGTTAGAAATATCGGAGCGAATTTCTGTTAGCTGCATCCGCATAATATAATTCGCCTTTATTTTTTTAACCTTCGGGCAGTCGCGCTAGTGCACTGAGTGCACGCTGCTCTGAAAATCTAGCGAAATCGTCTTAGGGCACCAGCGGCTGCTCGTTCAGTGGGCCATAAGCGCGACTTCCGGAGGGTTAAGATATTTTTTCCAATCCTCGCATTTCTTGTGCAGGATACAAATAATTATTCTTTGTTGTATTGTATCCTTTTGTACGAATTGTGATAGCATAGCAAAAACGACCGCACTAATCATGGGTGGCTGAAACAATGATTCTTTTGTTCATTGCACACCTGGTAATTTCCTTGCGCTTTGTACGAATTGTGATTGTTACATATTTCGAATTACATTCAATGCAGTCAAGGAAGATGTATAAAGCAAACTTAGCTATGTACACTTAAAAAATAATAATCCATGCATAACTATCCTACATTTTCATAAATCGCAAAAAGAAATTTCAATGCTTTTCCTTTTAAAAGTTTGTTAAAATTTCTTTCAAAGTGAAACATGAACATTTCGCGAATCTATAAATATAAACGGCACAGCTTATTTCAAGACCAGTCGTGTATGAAAGATAATCGAATATAATATTCTGTGGTCCATAATTTTCCTTAGCGATTGTCGTTTATCTGTAAATTGAGGCTATGAATTGAATATGGGTTAATTGAGTACTATTTTTAGATTTCTTTAGAAGTATTTTAGTTGTACTTATGTTTGGATCCTTTTGGTAGTCTGGTAGTCCAATGAAAATCAAATATAAATTATTTTGTATCTAACATAAGTGTGGCCCGGTTCACCTTTTCGACTTTAATATAAGTAGAGAAATGTTTAAATTAAAATAGGTTTAAGTTGGTGTAGCATTTTAGTCAGTACGATACATTATGTATTCAAAGACAATATGAATTATAAATATATAAAAAATACATCTACTAGATAGAATAAACACCATTCTATACGTGCTTAAAACAGAAATCAACGCAAAATTTTCGTTAACGTTAACGTTACATTCATCGAAGTGCGTTGACGATGAACGATGAAATTAACGCCAAAATCAACGCCTTTGAATTCAACGGAAAAATTATCGATTCAATGATATTGCGTTGAAACGATAACGTTGAATCCATCGCATTAACAACCCTGTATACAATGATAAAACATACAAGTAAGTTCAATATCTAAGAACTATGTCTAACACCAACTCGAAAAGAGAAACTTGCTTAAGTACTACTTACAACATAATACAAAAATTTTTGAAACGGAAGCAACTAGACAGTGAATTTGTCTTTTTTGCGTTGTCTCGGGACAAATTAAAGTCGAAGGCATCAGAGAGTTGATTAAACATACGACTCATACTGGCTATGTGTTCGTTATGACCATAATTTGTTCTAGCAATAGGAAGGTGGAAAAAAGTATGGGATCTTATGACGTATGAAGCAGGGTTTCTAAATGTTAAGTTTGAGTCAAGAATTACGCCTTGATCCTTAACAGACGCGTCTCTCCGAAGATTATTGCCATTAAGTTTCATAATTGAAAATAATTTATGAATGCTTACTAGTAAAGGATATTACGGAGCACTTAGCTGCATTCAAGACCATTTGATTGTTGCTGCACCAATTGGCAAAGATTTCTAGATCGCATTGAAGAAGTCTTGCATTATCAAGACATTGGCGAATAGCTTGAAGTCGTCGGTATAGGAAAGCTTGACATATTTTAGTGAATGGTGGACATCGTTCATGTATAACAGGAAGATTATGGTTCCCTGGTAGGGAAGAAGAATCTCCCATTTTAACGCTCATTTGACGGCAAAATAGGTAATAACGTAACCAACTAAGAAAAGGTCCATTAAAACACAGCTGTTCGAGTTTGGCAATAGCTATACGGTGGTTGATCTTGTCGAAAGCTGAATCCATGTTGTTCTTCAGTTATTATGCTACGGCAGTTGTGAGTGACAAACTCCAGGACGACTGACTCGAATAATTTAGAAATTGTTCGCTGCTGCAGTTCCGCTATAATTGCACACGTCGCGTTTACATCCTTTTGTAAAAACCGGGAAACAAAGGATCGATCCAACAGTCAGTAAAAATCTCCGATCGCAGAGAGTCGTTGAAAAGGTACGATAAAAGTGTAACAAGACTAGCAGAGCATTGTTTTAGAACAGTCGCTGGGATCCCATCAGGACCGACGATGCATGATTTTTTTAGCTTTCTACATGCAGTAATAACTCCATCAGAAGTGATACGAGTATATTGACCAATGGGGAGCCCATATGGAACTGCAAGAACAGCAGTAGAAATTTGCGAAGAGTTCAGTCTATCACATGTAAAAACACTGTTGAATTGCTTACAAAATAAATCGCAAATATCTTTGGTGGATGAAGCCTCATTTGCATCGCGGATTATAACCGTTGGTAAACCTGACTGCTTCCTTTAATTATTTCTATAATCCCAAAAGGCCTTTGGATTGGACGTTTATATCTGTCGTTAGAAATGATGTAACAAATTTTCAATGGATGCGTGCGAAAGTTTGAGAAGTTTATCAAAGCAGACTTTTTTGAAGAATTCAAACGTTGCAGTGTTCTTTTTGTCCAGGAACCCGATCAGAATGAAATAACAAGATTTTAACAGAACGCAATTTTTGTACCAAATTGTGTTTTAAATTAGGTCTCGTTAGTAGTTAAAATAACAAAAATTTATAACAAGTTACAGCGTGAGATATAGTTATGAAATATTTCTGTTATGTGTTTCTGGTCGGGAAGGGAAGCAGGGAGTTTTTTTTTAACTTTTTGGGTACATACTGGTCTATAGCGTATAGTAGAACATTCGTTCGGTTGCAGATTCGTTGATACTGAAGAATAGGTCAAGTACACGGCCGTTACTGTTAACGATGTTGGTTATTTGTCCTAGACCTGCGGTGCTGTACCCATCCAACCGTTCGGATTTCTTTAATACTTGGTTGTTTTAAATATAACCTGGATTTGTCTAATCATTTCTCTATTACCTATTGTGTGATATTTTATTGAATTCGTGAAATTGTGCGTGGGAGCACGGGACGAAGCAATAGCGCAAGAGGGGGGCGAAGATCATCTTTAGAATATTGTTATTTTTTCATTATTTGATTTTTTTTTATTTCGATTATAGAGGGTTTAACCTTAAAGTCATTCGCCTGTTCGGGTTACAAAAATTTCTTATGAAAAATTCCTAACCATATGTGTGGGGTCGACACTCGAACCCAGGGGTGGCATTGCGCATCTCGAAACGAAAGGTTTATTGTATGCAAGCTTGTATGAAAAAGTCGATTCGAAATGGTTCCATAATGTCGCCCCAGGTGCGCTGAGTACAAGGCAATCGATTTACCAACTACGATACGCCCACCCCAATTGAATGTTTTAAATAACTTTTAAACAGGATTATTTGACATTATATGATACTTGATAAACATGAAGAATTCAATATAATAGTTATAGCAGTTCAACATTGTTAAAATTTTAAGTTTTTTTTTAAAACAAATATTTTGGGGGGCGGGCTACAGTACATCAATCCTATTTTGGCTTCAGCCAAAACTTCTAATACCTTAATTCTAGACATTGTAAAGATTCCATTGGAACTACACTGGATACTTTATATGCACTACATTGAATCGAACAGAACACTTTTTCCTCTTGATAACGATGTTCTGTAATATCTTGCAAAACCAAAACATTCAAACACCGCATCCATGTTCCCCTCAATATAAAACAACGTATGTAACTTTAGACCAACTTTATGATTTAGGCGCGTAATTTTGTGCCGACTCAAAAAACAACCAGCGCCTTCGGGGAGACAACTTCACATGGTTCCTGCTGCGATGGCGGGTAGGTATAGTTATTTTTTGGAGATAGTTGAACGAGTTGCTAGCACCGACTGCCGACTGGAAGCGACGTGTGACGTGAAACTTTCGAGATAACAAATTTTCGCCCGACTAATTTTGTCTGGTTTCGTTCGTTCCGTGGGAGGTCTGCAGTATTTTGTCGCTTTCGTGTAATTTAGTTGTTAATTTATGGCACCCCGATGCCGATGCTACCTCCAGACTCCTCCAGTGACGGCGAGAGTGTTGGTTGAACGCGTTCATCGTTCTGTGTAGAACCTGTATCAAAACCATATTAATTTCATGCCTGATAAAAGCATCGTAGTAAGTTGCTTAATTTCAATTTTATCCACACAACACATCCTCCATTCTCATTGTTAATGTCCACAAAAGTCTGAACACAGATGAACAGAAAACGAAAAATTAATTGTCTCTAAAGTATGCATTCAATCAAAAAGATGCTTAGTTAACAATAAACAACCAGCGCCCTAATTTATTCAGCCGTCGCATGATCGGATTTGTCCAAGTACTTACGTCCAGTAGAACACTTTCGGATGACATTATT